>NW_026740233.1:0-11424 GCF_022355385.1 Mustela nigripes | reverse complement strand
ATTTGGTCCATTCCTAGAAATACAACATGGAACTAAATGAATATTTTCACCAGGATATGCAAACAGATGATTATAGCTATTTCATTCCTAACGGCAGATCAGTAGTGGTCTATTTGCACAATGTTACATTAAATAAGAGAGAATATTAACAAACTGGGAGGAGGGGCTAGGTTGTTATCATAAACAGATCTTCTATGGTGCTGATTATGTTCTATTTCTCAAAATCTTTAAGTTAAAAAAGTTTTCAAATTTATATCTAGATAGATAGATAGATGGATAGGTAGGTAGATGATAGATAGACAGATATCCCAGAAGCTGCAATGCTAGGCTAAGACCAGGCTTTAAAGGGCTTTTCTATACTCTACTAAATACTTGAAACCATTCATTATATCATAGCTCAGTGTTCAAATCTCCATTTGTTTCCTCAGTTTCCTAATATTTATCTTAAGGTGACCTGATCCAGACTTTTGATCACCTTTGTCTAAATATTTCTATTTTAACAAAGTCCTTTTGAACACTCAGAGACTAAAACTTAGAAAAATACTCTGATTGTTATCTCACTAGAGTGGAAAATATATAGTTACCCATTAACTAATGATATCCATGTCTATATTAGATCCATGACATTTTTAATTCTTGGGAGCTTTTGGTTAAATGAATTTTTTAAGCTTCCTTTAAATGAAGCTTTAAGCCATCACCACATGAATACAATTAAAGAACTAAATGAAAACAAGCCAAGTATTTACAGAGTAATAGAATGTTCAGTGGAAAGAGTACAATTCTGAAATCATAAAGCCTAAATTAGTGTGATGCATCTTTACTAGCCATGTAATCATAAACCAGTTATCTAAATGTGTTAGCCTCAGTTTTTTCACCCATGAAATGGTGATGATAATACTTATTATGCAGAGTTGTTGTGTGGATGTAATGAAGCATGGAGCATGAGAGTCTCATATTCCATGCTAAAATGATAGCTATTTTTATACTTATAATAATTCTAATAATAGTAATTAAATTGTTCAAAATGATAATATTCATTTATATTGAGGCATTGTATTGACTATTCATAGACACATTTACCAAAATAAATTTCATTTTACTTTACCCCCTCTGAGGATATATATTCCCTAATTCAATATGAATCTCATTATGAATAATAATTATCATAATAAATATGCTGATTTTTCTTCTATTTATTTTTAGGGAAGTATCCTTTACTGTTGAACATAAAGAAACTTAAGCAAGTCTGTCTTATTCAAAATTTGCATGCTGTTTTCTTATGAAACTAGATGATAGAGTTGTATGAAATAAATTCATGCAGTTAAGACATTTATGTTTGGAAAACTGGGTGGTCAGTTTAGTATTTCAAAAGAAGATTTTAAATTTAAACCTTAAAACTGAGCTCTTTCAGCCTTATTTATAGAGCATCCTTCATGCTTCATAAGTACTCCTTCATTGTAAACTAAGTAATAGTTTTTGTCCCAGTGTATATAATGGAAATGGATTTTATATTCTATTATTTCTGAGTTAGTTGCAGTTTCTACTTCCTTACTTCCTTTTTTGAAAAATAGATTAATTCTACAAAAAGTTTTTTCCAGCTTTATTGAAAAAAAACGACATATTATAATTTGTAAATTTAAGAAATGATTTCTTATAACATTGCAAACTTTTAACATTGTATAAATTTTGTACAATTTGATAAATTGGCATACATCTGTATTGCAATATAATCTACATAAAAATGTTAATACATCTACTATATCGTATAGTTGCCACTGTTTTTTATGCATGTATGGTAAGGAATTTTAAGATCTACTCTCTTAGCAACTTTTATGTATATAGTATAGTAGAGATAAACTTCAGAGGTCTTGTGGGTTTTGTTCCAGACCGCCTCAATAAAGTGATTATCTCAATAAACTAAGTCAAATTATTTTTTTTCTTGGTTTCCCAGTGCATATAAAAAATAAACACTATACTGTACTGTTCAAAAGCATTATGTTTTTAAAGAAAAACAATGTATATACCTTAACTAAACTAGTTCTGAGTTTTCAGTGGGTCATAATTACTGATCACAGATCACCATAACAAATAAATAATAATGAAAAAACTTGAAATATTGCAAGAATTACCAACATGTGACAGAGAGACACAAAATGAACAAATGTTGTTAGAAAAATGGTGGCAGCAGACCTCTTTTATACAAGATTGCTATAAACTTTCAACTTGTAAGAATGTGATATATGCAAAGTTTAATAAAGGGAAGCACAATAAAAAAGTATGTATATTTTATTAACTATGATCATCATGCTGTACATTAGATCCCCAGAACTTTTTCATATTATAGTTGCAAGTTTGCACCCTTTGACCACCTTACTCCACCCCAGGTTCACCCCTTGTCAACTCAACTCTAAGTTTCCATTAGTTTGCCTTTTCCTCAGATTCTGTATGTAAGGGATATCATAATACATAAATTAAAAAATATATAAAATCTTTGAAATATTTCACTTAGTATAACACCTTCAAGATTCATCCATGCTGTTGTAAATGGCAGTATTTCTTAATTTTTCATGGTTAAGTAGTATTCCATAGTATATATTTACTATACTTATTTTATTCATTCATCCATTAATGGATACTAAAGTTATTTCCATCACTTGCTTAGAGTTAAAAATTTTATAATAAACATAAGAGTGCAGATATATCTTTGAACAGTGACTTCGTTTCCTTTAGATATATACCTAGAAGTGGGATTACTGAATCATATGGTAATTTTACTTTTAATAATATGAATAATCTCCATACTGCTTTCCATACAAATTTATATCCCTATCACAGTGCATAAGTTCCCCATTTTCCCCAATATTTACCAAAATTTGTTAGTTTCAAGTTTTTGGTAGTATATATTCTAATAGGTAGTAATATCTTGCTGTGTTTTTCAGAGGTAAACAACAACAACAACAACATAATGACTTTGCCCTGAGTGTTTTACGTCGAGCACTTTTTAATGCTCCTGTTGGTCATTTATATAACTTTTTTGAAAAAAAAAAGTCTATTGAGATCCTTTTGCTATTTTTTTAATTAGATATATTTTTTCAATTTGTATCTGTTGGTTATTAACCTCTTTTCAGATATAAGATTTGTAAGTATTTTCTTACATTCTGTGGATTGTGTTTTCATTCTCTTTCTCTTTTTTTTGGCAATGCAGAAACTTTAGTTTGATGTAATACCATTTATTTATTTTTGCTTTTTTTGCTTGTGTTTTTGGTCTGGTATCCAAAAAACTATTGGCAAGACCAATGTCAAGGAGAATTTTTCCTATGTTTTCCTTTAGGAAATGCAGTTTCATGCATCACCTTTAAGTCTTTAATCTATTTCAAGTTAAGACTTATGAGTGATATAAGGTTCCAGTTTCATACTGTTTATGTGACTATTCAGTTTTAAATATCATTTATTGAACAGACTATCTTTACCCATTATATATGTTGGCCCCTGTCAAATATTAGGTGACTGTATGAAAGGATTTATTTCTGGACTCTCAATTCTGTTCTACTTGTTTATTGGTCTGTTTTTATGCCAGTATACTTTATTGTTTTGAGCATGAGGGCTTTGTAGTATAGTTTCAAATCAAGAAGTGTAATTTCTCTTCTTCATTCTTTCTCAGAACTGCTTTGATTATTTGTTGTCTTTTATGGTCTCATATAAATTTTAGGATTCTTTACTTACTTCTGTAAAAAAATAATACTGGATTTTTTTAAAGATTTTTAATTTATTTATTTGACAGAGAGAGATGACAAGCAGGCAGAGAGGCAGGCAGAGAGAGAAGAGGAAGCAGGCTTCCTGCTGAGCAGAGAGCCTGATGCGGGGCTCGATCCCAGGACCCTGGGATCATGACCTGAGCCAAAGGCAGCGGCTTAACCCACTGAGCCACCCAGGCGCCCCTAACATTGGATTTTTGATAGGAATTGGATTTACAGATGGTTTTCGGTAGTATGGACATTTTACCAATGTTAATTCTTACCATTCATAAATATGAGCTATCTTTCCAATTGTTTTTCCTTCAATTTCTTTATCAATGCCATAGTTTATGGAGTACAGATCTTTCATCTTCTTAGTTAAATCTTTTCCTAAGTATTTTATTATTTTTGATGCTATTGTGAATTAGATTGTTTTCTTTATTTTTTCAGATAGTTCATGATTAGAGTGTTAAAATGCTCCTGTCTTGTGCTTACTTTGGCAGCACATATACTAAAATTGGAATGATGCAGAGAAGATTAGCGTGATCACTGAACAAGGATGACATGAAAAACTGGGAAGCATTCCATATTAAAAAAAATGAATCTGTTGAAGGACATTTAGGTTCTTTCCATAGTTTAATGATTGTGGACATTGCTGCTATAAACATTTGGGTGCATGTGCCCCTTCAGAATGCCACGTTTGTATCTGTAGGGTATATACCCAGTACTACAAGAACTGGGTGATAGGGTAGTTCTATTTTCAGCTTTTTGAGGCACCTCCACGCTGTTTTCCAGAGTGGTTGCACCAGCTTACATTCCCACGTACAGTGTAGGAGGGTTGCCCTTTCTCCACACCCTCGCCAGCATCTGTCATTGACTGACTTGTTCATTTTAGCCATTCTGAAAGGTGTGAGGTGGTATCTCATTCTGGTTTTGATTTGTATTTCCCTGATGCCGAGTAATGTGGAGCATTTTTTCATGTGTCTGTTGGCCATTTGGATTTATTCTTTGCAGAAATTTCTGCTCATGTCCTCTGCCCATTTCTTCATTGGATTATTTGTTCTTAGGGTGTTGAGTTTGATAAGCTCTTTATAGATTTTGGATACTGGCCCTTTATCTGGTATGTCATTTGCAAATATCTTCACCCAGATAACTTCTGACAGTCATCTTTTGGCTTTGTTAACTGTTTCCTTTGCTGGGCAAAAGCTTTTTCATCTGATGAAATCCCAATAGTTCATTCTTGCCCTTGCTTCCCTTGCCTTTGGCGATGTTCCTAGGAAGAAGTTGCTGCTGCTGAGGTCAAAGAGGTTGCTACCTGTTCTCTCCTCAAGGATTTTGATGGATTCCTTTCTCACATTATGCTTCTTCATCCATTTCCAGTCTATTTTCATGTATGGTGTAAGGAAATGGTCCAATTTCATTTTTCTGCATGTGGCTGTTCAATTTTCCCAACACCATTTGTTGAAGAGGCTGTCTTTTTTCCATTGGACATTCCTTCCTGCTTTGTTGACGATTAGTTGACCATAGAGTTGAGGGTGTATTTCTTGGCTCTCTATTCTGTTTCATTGATCTATGTCTGTTTTGGGGACAGTTCCCTACTATCTTGATGATGACAACTTTGTAATAGAGCTTGAGGTCTGGAATTGTGATACCAACAACTTTGGCTTTCTTTTCCAATATTCCTCTGGCTATTCGAGGTATTTTCTGGTTCCATATATATTTTAGGATGATTTGTCCCATTTCTTTGAAAACAATGGATGGGATTTTGATAGGGATTGCATTAAATGTGTAGATTGCTTTAGGTAGCATAGACATTTTCACAATATTTGTTCTTCCAATACAGGAGCATGGAACATTTTTCCATTTCTTTGTGTCTTCTTCAATTTCTTTCATGAGTACTTTAGAGTTTTCTGAGTATAGATTCTTTGTCTGTTTGGTTAGTGTTATTCCTAGGTATCTTAGGGTTTGGGGTGCAATTGTAAATGGGATTCACTCCTTAATTTCTATTTCTTCAGTCTTGTTAGTTTAAAAAAATGCAACCAATTTCTGTGCATTGATTTTATATCCTGACACTTTACAGAATTCCTATACAAGTTATAGCAGATTTGGAGTGGAGTCCTTTAAGTTTTCCACATACAGTATCATATCATCTGAAAACAGGGATAGTTTGACTTCTCTTTTGCCAATTTGGCAAAATTTGGATGCCTTTAATTTCTTTCTGTTGTCTGATTGCTGAGGCTAGGACTTCTAGTACGATGTTGAATAGCAGTGGTGATAACAGACATCCCTGCCGTGTTCCTGACCTCAGCGGAAAAGTATTCAGTTTTTCTCCATTGAGAATGATATTTGCAGTGAGTTTTTCATAGATGGCTTTGATAATATTGATAATATGTGCCCTCTATCCCTACACTTTGAAGAGTTTTAATCAGGAAGGGATACTGTACTTTGTCAAATGCTTTTTCAGCATCTATGGAGAGTATCATATGGTTCTTGTTCTTTCTTTTATTGATGTGTTGTATCACATTGATTGATTTACAGATGTTGAACCAACCTTGTAGCCCTGGAATAAATCCCACTTGGTCGTGGTGAATAATCCTTTTAATGTACTGTTGAATCCTATTGGCTAGTATTTTGGTGAGAATTTTCGCATCTGTGTTCATCAAGGATATTGGTCTGTAGTTCTCTTTTTTGATGGGATCCTTGTCTGGTTTTGGGATCAAGGTGATGCTGGCCTCAGTAAAAAAGAGTTTGGAAGTTTTCCTTCCATTTCTATTTTTTTTGGAACAGTATCATGAGAATAGGAATTAATTCTTCTTTAAATGTTTGGTAGAATTCCCCTGGGAAGCCATCTGGCCCGGGGCTTTTGTTTGTTTGGAGATTTTTTTTTTTTAAGATTTTATTTATTTATTTGACAGAGAGAAACCACAAGTAGTCGGAGAGGCAGGCAGAGAGACAGAGGGAAGCAGGCTCCCCGCCGAGCAGAGAGCCCGATGTGGGACTCGATCCCAGGACCCGGAGATCATGACCTGAGCCGAAGGCAGTGGCTTAACCCACTGAGCCACCCAGGCGCCCCTGTTTGGAGATTTTTGATGACTGTTTCAATCTCCGTACTGGTTATGGGTCTGTTCAGGTTTTCTATTTCTTCCTGGTTCAGTTGTGGTAGTTTATATGTCTCTAGGAATTTATGCATTTCTTCCAGATTGTTGAATTTGTTGGCGTAGAGTTGCTCATATAATTGTTTGTATTTCTTTGGTGTTGGTTGTGATCTCTCCTCTTTCATTCATGATTTTATTTATTTGGGTTCTTTCTCTTTTCTTTTTGATAAGTCTGGAAAGGGGTTTATCAATCTTATTAATTCTTTCAAAGAACCAGCTCCTAGTTTCGTTGATTTGTTCTATTGTTTTTTTTTTTTTTTATAGTTGTTGGTTTTTTGTGGTTTTTGTTTATTTATTTGTTTCTATTTCATTGATTTCTGCTCCGATCTTTATTATTACTCTACTCCAGCTGGGTTTAGGCGTTCCTTTTTGTTCTTTCTGCAACTCCTTTAGGTGTAGGTTTATGTTGTGTATTTGAGATCTGAGAGAGAAGCATGGTTGCACACGTCTGTCGCTTAGCTCCCCAGGAGCAAGTCTGGGGAAGGCGCAGCACGCCGCCCCCAGAGAAGAGAAGGAGCCATTGGCCTTGTGTTGGGAAAAGGTCGGGAAGCAGGAGAGCCTGCCCTGGCAGGAACAGCAGGCCGGTGGCAAGACAAATGTCACCCGCTCCCTGTGCGGAGAGAGGAAGCCTGGCTGCTAAGGAGACATGAAGGGATGATGCGGGCTCCACTCTGAGGCTTGTCCTGTGCCTCTGGTCCGAAGAGGACAGCATCTCCTTGGACAAATGTCCGTAGTGCAGTCTTGGACTAGCTACCTGGCGCCATACCCAGAACTCGCAGAAACAGCTCCCTCGGGAAACGCGCAGTCAGATGCCATCTTCCTCCAAGATGTGACAGCGCTGTCAGTGGCAGAGGTTGTGACGGGAAAAGAGTGGGGACAATCCCCGAAAGCTCCCCATTCCAGTAGCGGGCAGTGTTCAGGGATCCTGTCGCCTCTCCTCTCCTGTGAGGAAGGCACTGACCTAGTCTGCGAGTCCGCCTGAGGGCCAAAACCAAAGGCCAAGTATGCATTGAGGCCATCCTAGGCCACACACGCTGCTGCAGGGTTGTGACTGTGTCTGCTTAGTTCGGCATGGCAAGGTGAACCCAGGGCGCCAACATGGAGCCCAAGAAAGCAAGGTCCAAGAGGCAACAGCTCTCCCGCAGCTCTTCTTCCCTGACACGACAGAGTGAACACCCAAAGCCTTGCTGAGGAAGCAGCAGCGAAGTGCGGTTCGCGCCAAGCTGAAACCCTCTGCGAAAGCATAGCAGTCACAGGGAAATCAGATCGGTTCTGTGGGCTGCTTTTGTTGCTTGCCTTAGCCTAGTATTTGCAGCACGATGGGAGAAACCCGCATAGAGCGAAAGCCTCTTTGCCGGGGAATCCCCTCTGGGAAAGCACAGCATTCATTGGTAAATCAGAGTCGGGTCTGTGGGATGCTGCCTGCTGCTTGCCGGAGCTAGTCTCCACAGCACGGTGTGATAATGAACCCGCATTGAGCGAAATCCTCTTTGCCTGGGCATCCCCTCAGCCTGAGAGAGCAGCGCGGTGGCGCCTGTGGAGAGAGACTCAAGGAAAGGCACACGTCTGTCACTGCAGAGCGACAGAAGCCTGGCTGCTAAGGAGACAGGAGGGGAAGATTAGGGTAGGGGAAAGGGCTCCACTCTGAGGAAGGAGTCTGGGCAAAAAGCATGCCTGTCCTGAGCCTTTGGGCTCAAGGAGACAGCAGCTCCTTGGCCACCTGTCCGTGGTGGAGACATGGGCATGCCACCAGGCGCCTACCCTGAACTCGAGAAACAACTCCCAGAAAGAACTGTCCATCAGATTCCCTCTTCCTCCAGGATGTGTAAGCTTGGAGGAGGCACGGGGTTTAAGGGGAAGGAGTGGGGACAGTCCCCCAGAGCTCCCTATTCAGTGCATGGGCGGTGTGCAGGGATCCTGTCACCTCTCCTCTCCTGTGGGGAAAGCACTGGCCTAGTCCGCGAGTCCAACTGAACGCCATAGTAAAGGCCAAGCGATGCCTACACCGGGAGATGGTAGTGTGCATAGAGTGCCATCCTAGGCTATGCACGCTACTTACTGCACGGTTGTGGCTGAGTCTGCTTAGTTCGGCCTGGCCGTGTGAACCCAGGACGCGAACATGGAGCCCGGGAAAGCAAGGACCAAGAGGCACCAGCTCTCGCCCCACTCTTCTTCCCTGACGCGCCTGACCTTGTGAGGAAGAAGCGGCGAAGTGCTGTTCGCTCCAAGCAAAGCCTCTGCGAAAGCACAGCATTCGCTGAAAAATGTTCTGTAGGCTGCTGCTGCTTGCCTGAGCCCAGTCTCGCGGTGGGAGAAACCCTCATACAGCGAAAGCCTCTTTGCCCCGGCATCTCCCTTGGCAAAGCACAGCGTTCAATGGGAAATCAGAGTTGGGTTTTGGGATGCTGCTGCTTCTTGCCTGAGGTAGTCTCCGCAGCACGGTGGAAGACAACCGCATGGAGCGAAATACTCTTTGCCCTAGCATCCCGTCTGCCTGAGGGAGAAGCATGGTCGCACACGTCTGTCACCGCGCTCTCCAGGAGCAAGTGTGTGGAAGGCGCAGGTCAACACCCCCGGGGAAGAGAAGGAGCCGTTGGCCTTGGGGTCCGGAAACGTTCGGGAAACAGGATAGCCTGCCGTGGCAACAACAGCAGGCCAGTGGCAAGACAAGTGTCACCCGCTCCCTGCGCGGAGAGATGGAATCCTGGCTGCTAAGGAGACCTGAGTGGACGACTAGGGCAGGGGCGCGTGCTCCACTCTGAGGAAGGTGTCTGGGCAGAAGGCAGGCCTGTCCTGTGCCTCTGGTCCCAAGGGGACAGCATATCCTTGGCCACCTGTCCCAAGGGTAGACGGACTTGCCCCTAGGTGCCATACCCCGAACTCGCAGAAACAACCCCATGGAGAAACGGGCAGATGCCGTCTTCCACCAAGATGTGGCAGCGTTGTGGATGGCAAGGGTTTGCCGGGGAAGGAGTGGAGACAGTCCCACACAGTTCCTAATCCCAGTGCACGGGCCGTTTGCAGGGATCCTGTCGCGTCCTCTCTCCTGTGGTGAAGGCACTGGCCTAGACCCCGATCAGCCTGAGCGCCGGAGCTAAAGGCAAAGCCTTACCTACGCCAGGAGATGGTAATAGGCATAGAGTGCCATGCTAGGCCACGCACGCTGGTGCAGGGTTGTGACTTTGTCTGCTTCGTTCGGCTTAGCAATGTGAACCCTGGGCGCGAACTTGGAGCCCGGGAAAGCAAGGCCCAAGAGACACTAGCTCTCACGAGGCTCTTCTTCCGTGCCGCGACAGAGCGAACGACCAAAGCCTTGCTGAGGAAGCAGCAGCGAAGTGCGGTTCGCGCCAAGCTGAAACCCTCTGCGAAAGCATAGCAGTCACTGGGAAATCAGATCGGTTCTGTGGGCTGCTTTTGTTGCTTGCCTTAGCCTAGTATTCGCAGCACGATGGGAGAAACCCGCATAGAGCAAAGCCTCTTTCCGGGGAATCCCCTCTGGGAAAACACAGCATTCTTTGGGAAATCAGAGTCGGGTCTGTGGGATGCTGCCTGCTGCTTGCCGGAGCTAGTCTCCACAGCACGGTGTAATAAACCCGCATGGAGCGAAATCCTCTTTGCCTTGGCATCCCCTCAACCTGACAGAGAAGCGTGGTGGCGCCTGTGGAAAGAGCCTTAAGAAAAGGCACACGTCTGTCACTGCAGAGCGACAGAAGCCTGGCTGCTAAGGAGACATGAGGGGAAGATTAGGGCAGGGGAAAGGGCTCCACTCTGAGGAAGGAGTCTGCACAGAAAGCATGCCTGTCCTGAGCCTTTGGGCTCAAGGAGACAGCAGCTCCTTGGCCACCTATCCGTGGTGGAGACATGGTCTTGCCACCAGGCGCCTGCCCTGAACTCGAGAAACATCTCCCAGAATGAATGGCCATCATATGCCATCTTCCTCCAGGATGTGGGGGCTTGGAGGAAGCACGGGGTTTAATGAAAGGAGAAGGGACAGTCCCACACAGCTTGCCATTCAGTGCATGGGCGGTGTGCAGGGATTCTGTCATCCAGCCTTTCCTGTTTGGAAAGCACTGGCGTAGTCTGCAGGTCCGCCTGAGCGCCAGAGTAAAAGGCCAAGCGATGCCTACACCGGGAGATGGTAGTGTGCAAAGAGTGCCATCCTAGGCTACGCACGCTACTGCACAGTTGTGGCTCAGTCTGCTTAGTTCAGCCTGGCAGTTTGAACCAAGGACACGAACATGGAGCCGGGAAAGCAAGGCCCAAGAGGCACCAGCTCTCCCGCGGTTCTTCTTCCCTGCCGCGACAGAGCGAATGACCAAAGCCTTGCTGAGAAAACAGCAGCGAAGTGCGGTTCGCGCCAAGCAGAAACCTCTGCGAAAGCATAGCAGTCGCTGGGAAATCTGAGTAGGTTCTGTGGGCTGCTTTAGTTGCTTGCCTTAGCCTAGTATTCGCAGCACGATGGGAGAAACCCTCATAGAGCGAAAGCCTCTTTGCCGGGGAATCCCCTCTGGGAAAGCACAGCATTCTTTGGGAAA
>NW_026740232.1:5249-11431 GCF_022355385.1 Mustela nigripes | reverse complement strand
AGACAACTGACAGAATGGGAGAAGATATTTGCAAACGACATATCAGATTTTTTTTTTTAAGATTTTATTTAATTATTTGGGAGAGACAGACAGAGACGGGGGCATGAGCTGAGAGAGGGATGGAGGGAGAGGGAGAAACAGACTCTCCACTGAGCAGGGAGCCCAATGCAGGACTCAGTCCAGGACCCTGAGTTTATGACCTGAGCAGAAGGCAGACATTTAACTGAATGAGCCACCTGGGCACTTATTCTTCTTTTCTAAAACATTTATTTAGCACTATAATTTTCACTATTAAGTATTGTTTTCACTATATACTACAAATTTTGATGAGTTATTTTTCATTTTTATGTAGTTCAAAGTATTAAAATTGTTTGGAGAATTATAATTTCTTGGAGAGTATAATTTTACTCATGTATAATTAAGAAGTGTATTTAATTATTAAATATTTCAGATGTTTCAACTATCTGTTATTGATTTCTACTTTAATCTTACTATGGTCTGGGAACATAGTTTGTACGATTTCTATTCTTCTTTTTTTCAGATTTTATTTATTTATTTTACAGAGAGAGCGAGCGAGAGAGAGAGAGTGTGAGCACAAGTAGAGGGAGTAGCAGGCAGAGGGAGAGAGAGAAGCAGGTTCCTTGCAGAGCAGAGAAATCCTGATATGGGACTCAATCCGAGGACTCTGAGATCATGACCTGAGCTGAAGGCAGTGGCTTAACCAACTGAGCCACACAGGTGCCAATATGATTTCTATTCTTTGAAATTTGTTAAATTGTGTTTTATGGCCCATGTTGAAAGTTCCACTTGAGCTTGAGAAGTGTATGTGTTCTGCCATTGTTATATAGTGTTCTCTACATGTCAGTTAGATCCAGCTGATTGATGGTGTCATTCAGTTCAACTGTATTATTACTGATTTTCTGCTTCCATCATATATCAATTACTCTAAGAGGGATGTTATACTCTATAATAGCTTAATTTTTCTAGTTCTTCTTCAGATTGATCAGTTTTTACCTCACTTATTTTGATTATTTTTTATTTTTATTGTTTAGGTACATATGTTTCAGATTCTTGTCTTTTTAGTAAATTAAACCTTTATCTTCATGTAATATCCCTTTTTTTAATCCCCAATAATATTCCTTGTTCTGAAGTTTGCTCTGTCTGAAATTAAAATAGCTATTCTATTTTCTTTTGGTTAGTGGTACTATTTCACCATTTCTTTACTTTTACCCTATCTGAGTCTTTATTTTAAAGTGGATTCCTTATAGATGGCTTATAGTTATGTCTTGTTTCCTTTTTTAATCAACTCTGGCAATCTCTGTCTTTTCATTGATGTTACTAGATCACTCACATTTAAAATTATTGATACAATTGGATTGTCCATGTAACTGTTTTCTATTGATTGCATTTCTTCCTCTTCTTATTTTCCTCTTCTTTTCTGCCTTTCCTTGTTTTATTGAGTTTTTAAAAAATAATTATTTATTTAAGAGAGAGAGAGAAAGAGTGAGCATGAGAGAGGAGGTCAGAGGGAGAAGCAGACTGCCCATGGAGCTGGGAGCCTGATGTGGGACTCGATCCCAGGACTCTAGGATCATGACCTGAGCTGAATGAAGTAGCCGCTTAACCAACTGAGGCACCCAGGCACCCTTGAGTGTTTTTTATATATCCACTTAATCCCATCTCTCACCACATCAAACATTTTCAAGATATAATGGTTGCTATAGAGTTTACAGTATACGTTTTAATATAATAAAAGTCTACTTTTCAAAATTTTTTAAAATTTGATTATATTATTATATTATGTTAGTCACCATATAATACATTATTTATTTTTAATGTAGTGTTCCATGATTCACTGTTTGCTTTTAGCACCCATTGCTCCTACAATACATGCCATCCTTAATTAAATAACAGCATAGCACTTTACATGTAATGGAGATACTTCATAGCACACTGTTCTTTATTTCTTCCTCTAAATATTTTGGGTATTACTGTCATTCATTTCACTTGTTCATATGTTATAATCAAGTGCACTGTTACTATTGTTGCCTTACTTTTTTATTGAAGTATAACTGACACACAATGTTACATTAGTTTCAGGTGTACAACATAATTATTTTATAACTCCATATATCATGCTATGCTCACCAGAGGTTAGTGACCATCTGTTACTATGCAAGAATATTACCATTAAATATATTCTCTATGCTGTACCTTTTATTCCTGTGACTTATTTATTCCATAACTGGAAGCATGTATCTCCCACTCCCCTTCACCCATTTCACCCATTTCCTTGTCCCTTTTCCCCTCTAGGAACTATCATTTTGTTCTCTGTATTAATGGGTCTGTTACTTTTCTTTTCTTTTTTTTTTTTTTTTGTCTGTTTGTTCATTTGTTTTGTTTTTGTAGATTCCCCATCTGAAAGTGAAATCATATGATATTTGCCTTTATTTTTTTGACTTATTTCACTTAGCATAATTCCCTCTATGTCTATCCATGTTGTCACAAATGGTAAAATCTTCTTTTTGATTGCTGAGTAATATTACATTGTGTATATATACACACACACACACATATATATATGTATATATATATACATACATATATATCACATTATATATATACATACTATATGCTACATCATACATGTATGTGTATGTGTGTGTGTGTACATACTACTACATCTTATTTATCCATTTACTCATAGCCACTGCACAACAAAACCAAAATCAAAATAAAAAATCCTCAACAAAACAAAAAGGCAATTTACTAAATGGGAGGAAATACTTATAAATGATATCTGATAAGGGTTAAATATCCAAAATGTATAAATAACTCATACACGTCAACACCACAAAAACAAACAATCCACTTAAAAATAGAAAAAAGATCTGATAGATATTTTTACCAAAAAAGATGTATAGATGATCAACAGACACCTGAAAATATGTTCAATGTAACTAATCATCAGGGAAATGCAAATCAAACCCACAATGAGATATCACCTTACATGTGTCAAAATGGTTAATATTGTCATAAAATGTATCTATTAAAAACCCACAATGACTATCATTCCCAACAGGGAAAGGCTGAGAGCCTTTCCCTTAAGATCAAGAAAGGACAAGGATGCCCACTCTCACCACTATTGTTCAACATAATACTAGAAGTCCTAGCAGTAGCAATCAAACAACAAAAAGAAATTAAAAAGCACTCAAATTGGAAAAGAAGAAGCCAAATTCTCTCTCTTTGCAGATGACATGATACTTTATGTGGAAAACCCAAAAGACTCTATCCCCAAATTAGTAAAACTCATACAACAATTCAATAATGTGGCAGAATACAAAAATCAATGCACAGAAATCAGTTGCTATCTTAACAACTAACAATGTAACTCTAGAAAGATGAATTAGAGAATCAATGCCATTTACAATAGCACCAAAAACCATAAGGTACCTTGGAATAACCCTAACCAAAGAGATAAAGGATCAATACTCTAAGAACTACAGAACACTCATGAAAGAAATGGAAGAAGACATAAAAAGATGAAAAAACATTCCATGCTCATGGATCAGAAGAATAAACATTGTTAAAATGTCTATGCTTCCCAGAACAATCTATATTTTCAATACTGTCCCAATCAAAATACCAATGATATTTTGTCTAAGTCCAGGAACAAACAATCTTAAGATTTGTATGGAACTAGAAGAGATCCTGAATCACCAAGAAAATGTTGAAAAAGAAAAACAAAACAGGAGGCATCATGTTGCCTGATTTCAAGCTATATTACAAAGCTGTGATCACCAAGACAGTATGGTAATGGCATACAATAGAGAACAGACTAGACAGCCCAGGTATGAATTCTCAACTCTATGGTCAACTAATCTTCAACAAATAAGGAATAAAATATTCAATAGAAAAAAGGCAGTCTCTTCAAGAAATTTTGCTAGGAAAATTGGACAGCTATATACAGAAAAATGAAATGAAACCATTCTCTTACCCCATACACAAAGATAAACTCTAAATAGATGAAATACCTCAATGTCAGACAGGAATCTATCAAAATCCTAGAGGAGAACATGGGCAGTAACCTCTTTGACATCAACTACAGCAACTTCTTTCAAGACAGCTCCAAAGACAAGAGAATCAAAAGTGAAAATGAACTTTTGGGACTTCATCAAGATCAAAAGCTTCTGAACAGCAAAGGAAACAATCAGCAAAACAAAGAGGCAACCCATGGAATGGGAAGAGCTCTTTGCAAATGCCACCACAGATAAAGGGCTGATATCCAAGATCTATAAAGAACTTCCAAAAATCAACACCCAAAAATCAAGTAATCATGTCAAAAAATAGGCAGAAGACATGAACAGACACTTCTCTAAAGAAGACATACAAATGGCTAACAAGCACATGAAAAAATGTTCATCATCATTAGCCATCAGGGAAATACACATCAAAACCACATTGAGGGCCCCGGTGCAGGGGAGACAAGATGGCGTAGAACTAGGAGGAGGCACCACTTCAACCTGTACCCTAAAGTGAGCTGATTACCTACCAAAGAACTCCGATCACCCATGAAATCAGCCTGAGATTAGAATTATACATGTCTGGATCTCTATGGGAGCAGAAGACACCCACCAGTGGGCCAGTAAAGCAGAGTGGGAACGTCAGACTGATATCAGAAGATAAAAGGGGGAGGGAGCCACCAGAAGTGATCCATTGGGAAGTAATACCCCAATACGAGAGTGCCTGCGACTGGGAACAGCATTAACTTGGAGTCTGGTTGAAAGCACTCAGAAAGAGGAAAGGATCATTGGGGAAATTGTGGGAATTGAGACGGTTATGGATGGGGGCTTAATTCCCCCAACCAAGTACAGCCATTTCTGGGGCTGAGCCAGAGAGAGTGCTGCAAAGAAACCAGATCTTGGTCCCTGAGCCAAAAGCACTGCCTGAGACCGCCTGGGTGGTGGCTCCCATGAGGGGCTGGGAGCCTCACCAGCTGGCAGAACCACAGCCTCTTTGCACTCTCCATGTGCGTGCTGTGCTATCAGAGTTTGCGTTGTGCCCCATGCCCTCCCCTGAGAGAGGTGCCTGCAGACACCAGCCCAGTGCTCTCGAAACCAGAAAGTCTGAACACTCCCAGCCCAGGCCAGCAGGAAAACCTGAGTGTGCTATCGCTGCTTGGGACCTCTCTGGTAGCCTGGAGCTGCCCAGACAGTCGCTGCTGTCATGGTTTTGGGTACAAGCAGGAGTTCCTGCATCCCCAGGGACCATGACTAGGAACGTGCTCTGCCAGCGGCCAAGGGGGCATTTATGTGCTCTGGAGCAACCAGAGGGGAACAGACTGGGGCTTCTCTCTGAGAGGGAGGTCTGGGTGCAGTTGTTTTCCTCTAAACCTCTAAAAACCATCAAAAGCTGTCAAGGTGAGAGAAAACAAACAAACAAACAAAAAACCAAAAAAACCTCCAGAGAACAAAAGCCTGAAAAACCAGTTTCCCTAGAGCCCACACCCTTGAGAGGGGCCAGAGGGCTTAACTCAAGAAACACAGCCTGAAAACCTATGTGGCAAGCCCCTCCCCCAGAAAGCCAAACAGGAAAAAAAAAAAAAAAAAAAAAGACAAGAGAACAACCGCCACTATTTCATAGATAAGACTTTTATTTTTAATCTGTTCCCACTATTCTGGTTCTTTTTTTTTACAGATAATTTTTTAACCTATTTACCATCACAGTGAGATGTCCAGTACATCAAATTCCAAAATAACCTTTTAACCTGAACTCTTTGATACATATGCCCATGTTTTTCTTTTGCTTTTCTATTTTTTAATTTTTTTAAATTTTATTTTATTTTAGTTTAGTTTATTCTTTTTATTTTTATTTTTATTTGTTTATATTCATATAGAGTTAAATTTCAAGGTAATCGCCTTTCCCCAATGAATGCTAACCCTATAGGTAAACCAATTTTTAATCCTCCTTTATCTTAGGAAAGTTGAATCCTTTAACAAAGTTATCAAGATACATCCAGAAAGAATCAAAATAAACTTCCTTGCCCACACTGAGAATTTATAACCACTCTCCCATCTTTTTTTTCCACCAATGTTTCTGTGTATTTGTGTTTGTCCTGGAAGTATATAAATCTTATACTTGTGGTTCTTTTAGATGAGGTTCTTTTTTTTTTTTTTTTTTTT
>NW_026740232.1:0-5149 GCF_022355385.1 Mustela nigripes | reverse complement strand
TTTTTTTTTTTTTTTTTTTTTTTTTTTTTACATTTGGGTGGGGACTCTTGATTGCTCAGAAGCATTCCAGGGTGAACCTTGACTGCACCATGGTCTATACATCCAGCTACATCCATTCAGCCATCTCTTACCAAAATGACTAGGAGGAGAATGCCCAACAGTAGAAAAATTGAGAGGCTAGGCATTCTGCAACAGAACTAATGCTATCTACATAGACAATATGTTGGAAAGGGAATTCAAGCTAACAATTACGCAGGCAATAGCTAGGTTGGAGAAAGCCATGGATGACAAAATGGAATTGATTAGAGCAGAACTGAAAGCCACCAGGGATGATGTTCACAATGTTCTCAATGAGTTCCAATATAATCTAAATTCTCTAAAAGCTAGGGTAACTGAGACAGAAGATATAATTAGTGATCTAGAGGACAAACAGAGAGAAAGGATCAGGAAGAAGCCTGGAACAAACAGCTTAGAATCCATTAAAACAGAATTAGGGAAATAAATGATGCCATGAAATGTTCCAACATCAGAATTATTCGAATCCCTGAAGGGGAGGAGGAAGAGATAAGTCTAGAAGATATAGTGGAACAAATTCTCCACGAAAATTGTCCCTATCTCATGAATGGAACCAGCGTTCATGTACTAGAGGCTGAAAGGTCTCCCCCCAAGGTTATAGAATCTTGAAAGTCCTAGAGATACCTGATAGTAAGAATGAGGAATCATAGTCATGGACAGGCTCTCTTGAAGACAGCTAGGACAAAGAATCTCCTTACTTACAGAGGAAATCCCATCAGAATTACATCAGACCTGCCTTTAGAAACCTGGCAAGTCAGAAAGGGCTGACACGATATATTCAGGGCACTAAATGAGAAGAACATGCAGCCAAGAATACTTTATCCAGCAAGACTGACATTCAAAATGGATGGAGAGATAAAGAGTTTCCAAGACCAGCAAGGCTTAAAAGAGTATGTGACCACCAAGGTGACACTGCAGGAAATATTAAGGGGGTTTCTATAAAAGAGGAAAAATCCTAAGAAGATCATTGAACAGAAATATGGAGACAATCTACAGAAAGAAAGACTTCAAAGGTCACACACTGTTAATAAAAACGTATCTATCAATAATCACTCTCAATGTGAATGGCCTAAATGTGCCCATAAAGTGACACAGGGTTGCAGATTGGACAAAACGACAGGACTCATCCATATGTTGTCTACAAGAGACTAATTACGAACCTAAGGATACACCCAGACTGAAAATGAAGGGATGGAGAAGCATCTTTCATGCCAATGGGACTGAAAAGAAGGCTGGGGTAGCAATTCTCATATCAGATAAGTTAGATTTTAAACTAAAGACTGTAGTCAGAGATACAGAAGGACACTACATCATTCTTAAAGGGACTATCCACCAAGATCATCAAACAACTGTAAATATCTATGCCCCCAATATGGGAGCAGCCAATTACATAAGAAAACTATTAATCAAGATAAAGAGTCATATTGATATGAATACATTAAATGTAGGAGATCTTAACATGATTCTCTCAGTAATAGACAGATCGTTGAGGCAGAAAATCAATAAAGAAACAAGAGCATTGAATGACACATTGGACCAGATGGACCTCAAAGATATAGACAGAACATTCCACCCTAAAACAACAGAATACTCATTCTTCTCAAGTGCACATGGAACCTTCTCCAGAAGAGACCACATACTAGGTCACAAATCAGGGCTCAACTGATACCAAAAGACTGAGATTATTCCCTGCATATTCTCAGATCACAGTGCTTTGAAATTGGAGCTCAATCACAAGGAAAAGTTTGGAAGGAATTCAAACACCTGGAAACTAAAGACCACCTTGCTTAAGAATGCTTGCATCAACCATGAGATCAAAGAATAACTGAAACAATTCATGGAAACCAAAGAGAATGAAGACACTTCAGTCCAAAGCATATGGGATACAGCAAAGGCGGTCCAAAGGGGGAAATACATAGCCATCTAAGGCTCCCTCAAAAAAATTTGAAAAATACAGAATATTGCAGATGTCTCTACAATTTAAAGAACTGGAGAATCAACAACAAATTAAGTGAACTGCACACACAAGTAGGGAAGTAATTAAAATTAGAGCAGAGAAAAAGAGATAGAAACTAGAGATATAGTACAAAGCATCAATGAAATTGGAAGCTGTTTTTTTTGTAAGAATCACTAAAATCAATAAACCATTGGCCACACTAATCCAAAAGAAAACAGAGAAAGCTCAAATACATAAAATTATGAATGAAAAGGGAGAGATCACAACGAACACCAAGGAAATAGAAATAATCATCAGAAGTTATTATCAACAGTTATATGCCAATACGTTAAGCAACCTAGATGAAATAGATGCATTCCTGGAAAACTATAAACTCCCAAAATTAAACCAGGAAGAAATTGACAACCTGAATAGACCAATATCTAGTAACGAGATTAAAGCAGTGATCAAAAACCTCCCAAAAAACCAGAGCCCAGGACTTGATAGATTCCCTGGGGAATTTTGCCAAACTTCCAAAGAAGAAATAATACCTATTCTCCTGAAGCTGTTTCAAAAAATTGAAGCAGAAGGAAAACTTCCAGACTCTTTTTATGAAGCCAGCATTACCCTGATCCCCAAACCAGGCAAAGACCCCACCAAAAGACAAATTTCAGACCAATATCCCTGATGAATATGAATGCTAATATTCTCACCAAGATCCTAGCAAATAGGATCAATAAAAAGTTTATCCACCATGATCAGGTGGGCATCGTCCCTGGGTTACAAGGATGGTTCAGCATTTGCAAATCAATCAATGTGATAGAACAAATCAATAAGAGAAGAGAGAAGAACCAAATGGTCTTCTCAATTGATGCAGAAAAAGCATTTGAACAAAATCAAGCGCCTGATTAAAATGATTTGAAGTATGGTGATGGGGGAGCATTCCTGAACTTCATAAAATCTATCTATGAAAAACCCACAACAAATATCATCCTCAAAGGGAAAAAACTCGCAGCCTTCCCATTGAGATCAGGAACACGACAAGGATGCCCACTCTCACCACTCTTGTTCAACATAGTATTAGAAGTCCTAGCAACAGAGATCAGACAACAAAGAGAAATAAATGGTATCCAAATTGGCAATTAAGAAGTCACACTCTCTCTTTGCAGATGGCATGATACTTTATATGGAACACCCAAAATCTCCACCCCCAAACTACTAGAACACATACAGCAATTCAGCAACGTGGCAGGATACAAAGTCAATGTACAGAAATCAGTGGCTTTCTTATACACTAACAATGAAAATACAGAAAGGGAAATTAGAGAATCGATTCTATTTACTAGAGCACCAAGAACCATATGATACCTGGGGATAAAAATAACCAAAGAGGTAAAGGATCTGTACTCATGGAATTACAGAACACTCATGAAAAAAATTGAAGACGACACAAAAAAATGAAAGACCATTCCATGCTCTTGGATTGGAAGAATAAACATTGTTAAATTGTCTATACTGCCTAGAGCAATCTGTACTTTCAATGCCATTACAATCAAAATTCCACTGGTATTCTTCAAAGAGCTGGAGTAAATAATCCTAAAATTTGTATGGAATCAGAAGAGACACTGAATCACTAAGGAAATGTTGAAAAACAAAAATAAAACTGGGGTCATCACGTTACCTGATTTCAAGCTTTACTACAAAGCTGTGTTCACCAAGACAGCATGGTACTAGGATAAAAACAGACACATAGACCAGTGGAATAGAGTAGAGAGCCCAGATATGGACCTCAACTCTATGCTCAAATAATCTTCGACAAAGCAAAAAATATATATATATATACAGTGGAAAAAAGACAATCTCTTCAATAAATGTTGCTGGGAAAATTGGACAGCTCTATGTAGAAGAATAAAATCGACTATTCTCTTACATCAGAAAGATAAACTTGAAATGGATAAAAGACCCCAACGTGAGACAAGAATCCATGAGAATCCTAGAGGAAAACATAGGCTGTAACCTCTTTGATATCAGCCACAGCAACTTCTTTCAAGATATGTCTCCAAAAGCAAAGGAAACAAAAGCAAAAATGAACTTCTGAGAATTCATCAAGATCAAAACTTCTGCACAGCAAAGTAAACAGTCAACAAAACCAAGAGGCAAGGGAAACCCTCTTACACTGTTGGTGGGAATGCAAGTTGGTGCAGTCACTTTGGAGAACAGCGTGGAGATTCCTTAAGAAATTAAAAATAGAGCTTCCCTATGACCCTGCAATTTTAATACTGGGTATTTAACCCAAAGTTACAGATGTAGTGAAAAGAAGGGCAGTTGTACCCCAATGTTCCTAAGTACCAATAGCCACCATCGCCAAATTGTGGAAAGAACCAAGATGCCCTTTAAAGGATGAATGGATAAGGAAGATGTGGTCCATATACACTATGGAGTATTATGCCTCCATCAGAAAACATGAATACTCAACTTTTGTATCAACATGGAAGGGACTGGAAGAGATTATGCTGAGTGAAATAAGTCAAGCAGAGAGAGTCAATTATCATATGGGTTCACTTATTTGTGGAGCATAATAAATAACACGGAGACATAGGGAGATTGAGAGGAGAAGGGAGTTAAGGGAAATTGGAAGGGGGGTGAACCATGAGAGACTATAGACTCTGAAAAACAACCTGAGGGTTTTGAAGGGGCGGGGGGTGGGAGGTTGGAGGAGCCAGGTGGTGGGTAGTATGGAGGGTAGGTATTGCATGGAGCACTGGGGTGCATAAACAATGAATTCTGTTACGCTGAAAAGAAATAATAAAAAAAAAAAAAACACATTGAGATATGGCCATACACCAGTTAGAATGGCAAAAATTGACAAGGCAAGAAACAACAAGTGTTGAAGAAATTTTAGAGAAAGGAGAACCCTTTTACACTGTTGGCAGGAATGCAAGTTGGTGCAGTCCCTTTGGAAAAGAGTGTGGACATTCATCAAAAAATTAAAAATAGAGGGGGAGGAGTCAAGATGGCAGAGATGTAGCAGGCTGAGACTACTTCAGCTAGCCGGAGATCAGCTAGATAGCTTATCTAAAGATTGCAAACACCTGAAAATCCATCGGCAGATCGAAGAGAAGAAGAACAGCAATTCTG
>NW_026740231.1:0-11435 GCF_022355385.1 Mustela nigripes | reverse complement strand
AGCTGAAGCAGTCTCAGCTTGCTACTTCTCCGCCATCTTGACTCCTCCCCCTATCCCCAATTTTTAACTGAAACCTTGTATAAGTGTTTCTATATTACCTCAGTTTTTAAAAATATATATTTTTAAAGATTTTATTTATTTATTTGAGAGAGAGAGTGAGAGAGAGCATGAGTGGCGAGAAGGTCAGAGGGAGAAGCAGACTCCCCATGGAACTGGGAGCCTGATGCGGGACTCGATTCCGGAACTCTGGGACCGTGCTGCTCCCCCTGCTTGTGCTCTTTCTCTCTCTCTCTCTGTCAAATGAATAAATAAAATCTTAAAAAAAACCCTACTAGAACTTAAAAAATGAATTTTGCCCCTTCAGAATACTCACTTAAAAAGACTACCACATATTTAAAAGAAGCTGGTAATGTACCCAAATCTTCTGTTGCTTCATTTTTCAGAAATGATTCTGGAACTTAGCTGGTAGACTTTGAAATATCTTTGGTATTAGTGACACTTTTTAGTAGAAGTTTTTAACAAATGTTTAAGCATAAACAAGAGTAGAGGGACCAGTAGATCAATATGCTGAACCTCAAGATTTGAGTTATCAGGATTTTTCTGTATTTATAACTTTACCTTTCTGAAGTTTTAGAAGCCAAATATAAGACATGTCATTTTCTACCTTCATGCTTCAGGTGCATCTCAAAAAAGGACATTCTAAATTTAACTACAGTGCCATTGTACCTAATAATTCCTTATTATCCAATATCATTGTGTCAGAGATGCAAAGATGTCTCTTTTAAGGCAGAATCCAAACAAGATCTATGCACTGGATTTTATAGTTGTTTCCTAAGACTCTTCTAATGTATATTTTTAATTAACATAATGTATTATTCATTTCAGGGGTACAGGTCTGTGATTCATCTGTCTTACACAACATCCAGGGTTCACCACAACACATATATCTCTTGATGACATTTTGACTTGTTACAGCACCAGATCAGTGACTTGCGAACAGAAACCTGTAGAAGGTCCTGTTTTTAGCATAGTTGGTTTCTTTACATCATTTAGTTTTTCTGTTGTCTGTATTTATTATAAATTAATACTAATAGCCTATGTATAAGGGTTTCTTCTTGTTAATGTTTGTTGCCTGAATCAATTATTTTATTAATTATTTTACTTAGGGTCTACAAAGTAGTGACTTTCTTTTTGTTAATTTTAATTTTTTATTTTTCTTATGTTAGCCACCATATAGTACATCATTAGTTTTTGATGTAGTGCTCAATGATTCTATTAGTTGTACATGTCTGTTATCTCTCTCATATAGTTTGGCTAGAATACTTTCATAAAAAAAAATTTGCATCCACTAAAACTAGTTAACCTAAAATACAGTTCACATAGGGAAGACAAAATGATTAATTCTATTCTCTTGCTTTCAAATAGCCAACCTCCAGAATAAGGAATTGGTGGCCTAGTTACTTCCAAAGATGTGCAATGGGTTTTTTTTTCTTTTATCTCTTTAAATCATTGAGTTCATAGATTTTAATATTGTTTCTATCAGTTGCACTTCATTCTTTGATAGCCCTTTCTGATAAGTTTCCATGTCCTCTTGGCACAACCCAGTTGTCTTTGATATATTTTTTCCTAATGAGTACAAAATGTTTCAGTAAATGTTCCAAATATTTGATAGGTATTTGCCAGAGAGCTTTGTATTTGATAAAAAACTGAGCAGGGTGATACCAGTTTTGTTTAAGCAAGCAAAAAAGTATGTATGACCATAAAGATAAGTTTCTCAGTCACAAAAACTTCATTTTAGAGGTAACAATAAATTTTTAGAAAATACTCGTACAATTTGTGATCCAGAACTTTTAGTTGTACTATTTGATAAAGGCATTTAAAAATTTTATTCCAGTATAGTGAATAGAAAGTGTTAAACTACTTTCAATAGTACGTAATAGTACATAATAATACAGTGATTCAACAATTCCTTACATCACTCAGTGTTCATTACAAGTGCCTTCCTTAATTCCCACCGTCTATTTCACCCATTCCCCCAACCACCTCCCTCTGCTAACCATTAGTTTTTCTCTGAATTTGTTTCTTGGTTTGCCTTTCTTTTTCCTTTGCTCATTTGTTTTATGGCTTAAATTCCACATATGAGTGAAATCATATGGTATTTGCCTTTTTTCCAACTTATTTCATTTGGCATTGTACACTCTAGTTCAATCCATGTTGTTGCAAATGGTAAGATTTCATTCCTTTTCATGACTGAGTAATATTCGTGTTTGTGTGCGTGTGTGTGTGTGTGTGTGAGAGAGAGAGAATGAGAGAGAAAGAGATATCTTTATCCATTCATCAGTTGATGGACACTTGGGCTGTTTCCAAAGCTTAGCTATTGTAGATAATGCTGCTATAAACATTGGGGCACGTATATCCCTTGGAACTAGTGTTTTTGTATCTTTGGGTAAATACTCAGTAGTGCAGTTACTAGATCTTTGGGTCATTCTATTTTTAACTTTTTGAGGAAACTCCATACTATTTTCCAGAGTGCTACACCGGTTTTCATTCCCATGAATACTGGAAGAGCGTTCCCTTTTTCCACATGCTCACCAACACCTGTATGTTGATTTTAGCTATTCTGACAGGTGTGAGGTGATATTGTAGTTTTACTTTGCATTTTCCTGATGATGACTGAGTCGAGCATCTTCTTGTGTGTCTGTAGGCCTTCTCAGTTTCATCTTTGGAGAAAGACCAGTTCATGTCTTCTGCCATTTGCTTTGGGGTGTTGAATTGTTTACGTTCTTATGTATTTTGCATTCTAACCCTTTATCTAATGTCATTTGGAAATATCTTCTCCCATTCAGTGTGTTATCTTTTAGTTTAGTTGTTTCCTTTGAGGTGCAGAACATTTTTATTATGATGTGCTCCCAATAATTTATTTTTGTTTTTGTTTTCCCTGCCTCAGGAGACATATCTAAAAAGAAGTTGCTTTGACCAATGTCAGACATTTCTGCCCGTGTTCTCCTCTAGTAATTTTATGGATTCAGGTCTCACATTGGGATCTTAAATTCATTTTGAGTTTATTTTGAGGTGTGGTGTAAGAAAGGGGTCCTGTTCCATTATTTTGCATGTAGCTGACCAGTTTTCCCAACACCATTTGTTGAAGAGACTTTCTTGTAAGATATTCTTGCCACCCTTGTTGAAGATAAATTGACATCTATAACTGTGGGTTTATTTCTGGGTTTTCTGTGCCTTTCCACTGATCTATGTGTCTGTTTTGGTGCTAGTACTATAGTGTTTTGATTACTGTAGCTTTGTCATATAACTTGAAGTCTGGAATTGTGATACCTCTAGCTTTGCTTTTTGTTCCCAAGATTGCTTTGGCTATTCAAGCTCTTCCGTGGCTTCTTAGAAATTGTAGGATTATTTGTTCTAGTTCTGTGAAAAATGCTACGGGTATTTTGATAGAGATTGTATTAAATGTGCAGATTGCTTTGGGTAGTACTAGACATTTTACTGATACACTTTCAGTCCATGTGCGTGGACTTTCTTTCCATTTTTGTGTGTGTCCTATTCAGTATAATCAGTGTAGTTTTTAGATTTTATGTCTTTCAGCTGTTTTGTCTTTTTTATTCCTAGGTATTTTATGTTTGGTGCAATTATAAAGGGGACTGTTTTTTTAATTTCTCTTTCTGCTAGTTCATAATTTACAAAAATACAATAGATTTCTGCACATTGATCTTTGTATCCTGTGACTTCACTGAATTCATTTAGCAGGTTTTTTTTTTAATTCATTTATTTTTTTCAGCATAACAGTATTCATTGTTTTTACACCACACCCAGTGGTTCATGCAATCCGTGTCCTCTATAATACCTACCACCTGGTTCCCCCAACCTCCCACCCCCCGCCCCTTCAAGACCCTCAGGTTGTTTTTCAGAGTCCATAGTCTCTCATGGTTCACCTCCCCTTCCAATTTCCCCCAACTCCCTTCTCCTAATTCCCCATGTCCACCATGCTATTTGTTATGCTCCACAAAGAAGTGAAACCATATGATAACTGACTCTCTCTGCTTGACTTATTTCACTCAGCATAATCTCTTCCAGTCCTGTCCATGCTGCTACAAAAGTTGGGTATTCATCCTTTCTGATGGAGGCATAATACTCCATAGTGTATATGGACCACATCTTCCTTATCCATTCGTCCGTTGAAGGGCATCTTGGTTCTTTCCACAGTTTGGCGACCGTGGCCATTGCTGCTATAAACATTGGGGTACAGATGGCTCTTCTTATCACTCATCTGTAACTTTGGGGTAAATAACCAGGAGTGCAATGGCAGGGTCATAGGGAAGTTCTATTTTTAATTTCTTTTTTTTAAATTTTTTATTTTTTATAAACATGTATTTTTATCCCCAGGGGTACAGGTCTGTGAATCAGCACTCACCAAAGCACATACCCTCCCCAATGTCCATAACCCCACCCCCCCTTCTCCCAACCCCCCTCCCCCCTGCAACACTTAGTTTGTTTTGTAAGATTAAGAGTCACTTATGATTTGTCTCCTTCCCAATCCCATCTTGTTTCATTGATTCTTCTCCTACCCAATTAAGCCCCCATGTTGCATCACCACTTCCTCATATCAGGGAGATCATATGATAGTTGTCTTTCTCTGCTTGACTTATTTCGCTAAGCATGATACGCTCTAGTTCCATCCATGTTGTTGCAAATGGCAAGATTTCATTTCTTTTGATGGCTGCATAGTATTCCATTGTGTATATATACCACATCTTCTTGATCCATTCATCTGTTGATGGACATCTAGGTTCTTTCCATAGTTTGGCTATTGTGGACCTTGCTGCTATAAACATTCAGGTGCACGTGCCCCTTCAGATCACTATGTTTGTATCTTTAGGGTAAATAACCAGTAGTGCAATTGCTGGGTCATAGGGCAGTTCTATTTTCAACATTTTGAGGAGCCTCCATGCTGTTTTCCAGAGTGGCTGCACCAGCTTGCATTCCCACCAACAGGGTAGGAGGGTTCCCCTTTCTCCGCATCCGCGCCAGCATCTGTCATTTCCTGACTTGTTGATTTTAGCCATTCTGACTGGTGTGAGGTGATATCGCATTGTGGTTTTGATTTGTATTTCCCTGATGCCGAGTGATATGGAGCACTTTTTCATGTGTCTGTTGGCCATCTGGATGTCTTCTTTGCAGAAATGTCTGTTCATGCCCTCTGCCCATTTCTTGATTGGATTATTTGTTCTTTGGGTGTTGAGTTTGCTAAGTTCTTTATAGATTTTGGACACTAGTCCTATATCTGATATGTCGTTTGCAAATATCTTCTCCCATTCTGTTAGTTGTCTTTTGATTTTGTTAACTGTTTCCTTTGCTGTGCAAAAGCTTTTGATCCTTGATGAAATCCCAATAGTGCATTTTTGCCCTTGCTTCCCTTGCCTTTGGCGATATTCCTAGGAAGATGTTGCTGCGGTTGAGGTCAAAGAGGTTGCTGCCTGTGTACTCCTCAAGGATTTTGATAGATTCCTTTCGTACATTGAGGTCCTTCATCCATTTTGAGTCTATTTTTGTGTGTGGTGTAAGGAAATGGTCCAATTTCATTTTTCTGCATGTGGCTGTCCAATTTTCCCAACACCATTTATTGAAGAGGCTGTCTTTTTTCCATTGGACATTCTTTCCTGCTTTGTTGAAGATTAGTTGACCATAGAGTTGAGGGTCTATTTCTGGGCTCTCTATTCTGTTCCATTGATCTATGTGTCTGTTTTTGTGCTAGTACCATGCTGTCTTGATGATGACAGCTTTGTAATAGAGCTTGAAGTCCGGAATTGTGATGCCACCAACTTTGGCTTTCTTTTTTAATATCCCTTTGGCTATTCGAGGTCTTTTCTGGTTCCATATAAATTTTAGAATTATTTGTTCCATTTCTTTGAAAAAGATGGATGGTATTTTGATAGGAATTGCATTAAATGTGTAGATTGCTTTCGGTAGCATAGACATTTTCAGAATATTTATTCTTCCAATCCATGAGCATGGAACATTTTTCCATTTCTTTGTGTCTTCCTCAATTTCTTTCATGAGTACTTTATAGTTTTCTGAGTATAGATTCTGTGCCTCTTTCATTAGGTTTATTCCTAGGTATCTTATGGTTTGGGGTGCAATTTTAAGTGGGATTGACTCCTTAATTTCTCTTTCTGCTGTCTTGTTGATGTAGAGAAATGCAACTGATTTCTGTGCATTGATTTTATATCCTGACACTTTACTGAATTCCTGTACAAGTTCTAGCAGTTTTGGAGTGGAGTCTTTTGGGTTTTCCACATATAGTATCATATCATCTGCAAAGAGTGATAATTTGACTTCTTCTTTGCCTATTTGGTTGGCTTTAATTTCCTTTTGTTGTCTGATTGCTGAGGCTAGGACTTCTAGTACTATGTTGAATAGCAGTGGTGATAATGGACATCCCTGCCGTGTTCCTGACCTTAGCAGAAAAGCTTTCAGTTTTTCTCCATTGAGAATGATATTTGCGGTGGGTTTTTCATAGATGGCTTTGATGATATTGAGGTATGTGCCCTCTATCCCTACACTTTGAAGAGTTTTGATCAGGAAGTGATGCTGTACTTTGTCATATTCTTTTTCTGCATCTATTGAGAGTATCATATGGTTCTTGTTCTTTCTTTTATTGATGTGTTGTATCACATTGACTGATTTGCAGATGTTGAACCGACCTTGCAGCCCTGGAATAAATCCCACTTGGTTGTGGTGAATAATCCTTTTGATGTACTGTTGAATCCTATTGGCTAGTATTTTGGTGAGAATTTTCGCATCTGTGTTCATCAAGGATATTGGTCTATAGCGCTCTTTTTTGATGGGATCCTTGTCTGGTTTTGGGATCAAGGTGATGCTGGCCTCATAAAATGAGTTTGGAAGTTTTCTTTCCATTGCTATTTTTTGGAACAGTTTCAGGAGAGTAGGAATTAGTTCTTCTTTAAATGTTTGGTAGAATTCCCCCGGGAAGCCGTCTGACCCTGGGCTTTTGTTTGTTTGGAGATTTTTAATGACTATTTCAATCTCCTTACTGGTTATGGGTCTGTTCAGGCTTTCTACTTCTTCCTGGTTCAGTTGTGGTAGTTTATATGTTTCTAGGAAGGCATCCATTTCTTCCAGACTGTCAAATTTATTGGCGTAGAGTTGCTCAGAGTATGTCTTATAATAGTTTGTATTTCTTTGGTGTTAGTTGTGATCTCTCCTCTTTCATTCATGATTTTATTTATTTGGGTCCTTTCTCTTTTCTTTTTGATAAGTCTGGCCAGGGGTTTATCAATTTTATTAATTCTTTCAAAGAACCAGCTCCTAGTTTCGTTGATTTGCTCTATTGTCTTTTTGGTTTCTATTTCATTGATTTCTGCTCTGATCTTTATGATTTCTCTTCTCCTGCTGGGCTTCGGGTTTCTTTCTTGTTCTTTCTCCAGCTCCTTTAGGTGTAGGGTTAGGTTGTGTACCTGAGACCTTTCTTGTTTCTTGAGGAAGGCTTGTACTGCTATATATTTTCCTCTCAGGACTGCCTTTGTTGTGTCCCACAGATTTTGTACCGTTGTATTTTCATTATCATTTGTTTCCATGATTTTTTCAATTCTTCTTTAATTTCCTGGTTGACTCACTCATTCTTTCGAAGGATGCTGTTTAGTCTCCATATATTTGGGTTCTTTCTAAACTTCCTCTTGTGGTTGAGTTCTAGCTTCAGAGCACTGTGGTCTGAAAATATGCAGGTAATGATCCCAATCTTTTGATACCAGTTGAGTCCTGATTTAGGACCGAGGATGTGATCTATTCTGGAGAATGTTCCATGTGCACTAGAGAAGAATGTGTATTCTGTTGCTTTGGGATGAAATGTTCTGAATATATCTGTGATGTCCATCTGTTCCAGTGTGTCGTTTAAGGCCTTTATTTCCTTGTTGATCTTTTGCTTGGATGATCTGTCCATTTCAGTGAGGGGAGTGTTAAAGTCCCCTACTATTTTTGTATTATTGTTGATGTGTTTCTTTGATTTTGTTATTAATTGGTTTATATAGTTGGCTGCTCCCACGTTGGGGGCATAGATATTTAAAGTTGTTAGATCTTCTTGTTGGACAGACCCTTTGAGTATGATATAGTGTCCTTCCTCATCTCTTATTATAGTCTTTGGCTTAAAATCTAATTGATCTGATATAAGGATTGCCACTCCTGCTTTCTTCTGACGTCCATTAGCATGGTAAATTCTTTCCCACCCCCTCACTTTAAATCTGGAGGTGTCTTCAGGCTTAAAATGTGTTTCTTGGAGGCAACATATAGATGGGTTTTGTTTTTTTATCCATTCTGATACCCTGTGTCTTTTGATTGGGGCATTAGCCCGTTAACATTCAGGGTAACTATTGAGAGATACGAATTTAGTGCCATTGTATTGCCTGTAAGGTGACTGTTACTGTATGTTGTCTCTGTTCCTTAATGGTCTACCACTTGTAGGCTCTCTCTTTGCTTAGAGGACCCCTTTCAATATTTTCTGTAGAGCTGGTTTGGTGTTTGCAAATTCTTTCAGTTTTTGTTTGTCCTGGAAGCTTTTAATCTCTCCTTCTATTTTCAATGTTAGCCTAGCTGGATATAGTATTCTTGGCTGCATGTGTTTCTCGTTTAGTGCTCTGAAAATATCATGCCAGCTCTTTCTGGCCTGCCAGGTCTCTGTGGATAAGTCAGTTGCCAATCTAATATTTTTACCATTGTATGTTACAGACTTCTTTTCCCGGGCTGCTTTCAGGATTTTCTCTTTGTCACTGAGACTTGTAAATTTTACTATTAGGTGACGGGGTGTGGGCCTATTCTTATTGATTTTGAGGGGCGTTCTCTGAACCTCCTGAATTTTGATGCTCGTTCCCTTTGCCATATTGGGGAAATTTTCCCCAATAATTCTCTCCAGTATACCTTCTGCTCCCCTCTCTCTTTCTTCTTCTCTGGAATCCCAATTATTCTAATGTTGTTTCATCTTATGGTGTCACTTATCTCTTGAATTCTCCCCTCGTGGTCCAGTAGCTATTTGTCCCTCTTTTGCTCAGCTTCTTTATTCTCTATCATTTGGTCTTCTATATTACTAATTCTTTCTTCTGCCTCATTTATCCTAGCAGTGAGAGCCTTCATTTTTGATTGAACCTCATTAATAGCTTTTTTGATTTCAACTTGGTTAGATTTTAGTTCTTTTATTTCTCCAGAAAGGGCTTTTATATCTCCTGAGAGGGTTTCTGTAATGTCGTCCATGCCTTTTTCGAGCCCAGCTAGAACCTTGAGAATTGTCATTCTGAACTCTAGATCTGACATATTACCAATGTCTGTATTGATTAGGTCCCTAGCCTTCGGTACTGCCTCTTGTTCTTTTTTTTTGTGGTGAATTTTTCCGCCTTGTCATTTTGTCCAGATAAGAGTACATGAAGGAGCAAGTAAAATACTAAAAGGGTGGCAACAACCCCTGGACCATATGCTTTAACCAAATCAGAAGAGATCCAAATCATGAGGGGAGAGAAAGGGGATAAAAAGAGGTTCAAAAAGAAAGAAAGAAAGAATAGAAAAAAATAAAAGAATTTAAAAAAAGAAAACGAATAAAGAAAATATAAAAAGGAAAAAATATATATCTTAGATAAACTAGTTAAAAAATATTAAAAAAGAAAAGGGTAAAAGTTAAAAAAAATTTTAGCAGAAGAAGAGAAAAAAAATGAAAAAGAAAAAAATTAAATTAACTGCAAGATTAAAAAAATCACAGGGAAAAAAAAAATCACAGGAAGAAAGCCATGAATTCCGTGCTTTGCTTTCTCCTCCTCTGGAATTCTGCTGCTCTCCTTGGTATTGAAACCACACTCCTTGGTAGGTGAACTTGGTCTTGGCTGGATTTCCTTGTTGATCTTCTGGGGGAGGGGCCTGGTGTAGTGATTCTCAAGTGTCTTTGCCCCAGGCGGAATTGCACCACCCTTACCAGGGGCTGGGCTGAGTAATCCACTCAGGTTTGCTTTCAGGAGCTTTTGTTCCCTGAGCGCTTTCCGTAGATTTCCGGAGGATGGGAATACAAATGGCGGCCTCCTGGTCTCCGGCCCAGAGGAGCTGAGAGCCCGGGGCCCCACTACTCAGTGTGCCCTCAGACAATAGTGCCCAGTTACTCCCGTCTGCCTGACCTCCAGCAGCGCTCCGAGCTCACCGAGCCTGCGACCGGTTCAAGGTAACACTGAGCTGTGATCTTACTGTCGGCTCTGTCTCTGTAGCCAGCTTTCCCGTTACAATACCTGCAAGCTCTGCGACACTCAGACACCCCGATCCTTCTGTGACCCTGTGGGACCTGACCCCGCGTGGGCTTCGCCCCGGTTTAGCCTCTGGAGCGATGTCCCTCAGCGGAACAGACGTTTAAACGTCCTGATTTTGTGCACCGTTGCTCCGCCGCTTGCCGGCAGCTGGCCCCTCCCCCCAGGGTCTATCTTTCCATCGCTTTGGATTCACTTCTCCGCCGTTCCTACCTTTCGGAAAGTGGTTGTTTTTCTGTTTCCAGAATTGCTGTTCTTCTCTTCGATCTGCCGATGGATTTGCAGGTGTTTGCAATCTTTAGATTGGCTATCTAGCTGATCTCCTGCTAGCTGATGTAGTCTCAGCCTGCTACTTCTCCGCCATCTTGACTCCTCCCCTATTTTTAATTTCTTGAGGAATCTCCACATTGTTCTCCAAAGAGGCTGTACCAACTTGCATTCCCACCAACATTGTAAGAGGGTTCCCCTTTCTTCACATCCCTTCCAACACATGTTGTTTCCTGTCTTGCTAATTTTGGCCATTCTGACTGGTGTAAGGTGATAGCTCAATGTGGTTTTAATTTGAATCTCCCTGATGGCTAGTGATGATGAACATTTTTTCATGTGTCTGATATCCATTTGTATGTCTTTATTGGAGAAGTGTCTGTTCATATCTTCTGCCTATTTTTTGATATGATTATCTGTTTTGTGTGTGTTGAGTTTGAGGAGCTTTTTATAGATCCTGGATATCAGCTTTTTGTCTGTTCTGTCATTTGCAAATATCTTCTTCCATTCCATGGGTTGCCTCTTTGTTTTCTTGACTGTTTCCTTTGCTGTGCAGAAGCTTCCGATTTTGATGAAGTCCCAGAAGTTTATTCCAGACTTTTTCTATGAAGCCAGCATTACCCTGATCCCCAAACCAGGCAAAGACCCTACCAAAGAGGAGAATTTCAGACCAATATCACTGATGAATATGGATGCTAAGATTGTCAACAAGATCCTAGCAAACAGGATCCAACAGCACATTAAAAAGATTATCCACCATGACCAGATGGGATTCATCCCTGGGCTACAAGGATGGTTCAACATCCACAAATCAATCAATGTGATCGAACAAATTAATAAGAAAAGAGAGAAGAACCACATGGTCCTCTCAAT
>NW_026740230.1:0-11444 GCF_022355385.1 Mustela nigripes | reverse complement strand
TGACCATTTAAGTGCCGCAGTGGCTAGATTAAATTGCTCTGATGCAGGATTTCTCCCAAGTAGAGGTTACTGAGAAACATAATATTGCTTGAAAATGTATTTAGGTGCGCTCATCCTTCTCAGACCAACACTCATGGCTCTTAGTCATAACCAGGCTTAAGCTAACACGATTCCCCTAGAAAGGGAGGGAAACAAGAGGACATGTCTCTCTTGTTCCAAGATCAAAAACTGGATCTCAGCACTCACAGCTTCAAGTCTGCCAAACCAGAGTTCTGGGTACGTACAATTCTTAAAGAGCTAATTGAATGGAAAACAGCCATCTGGGGCTGGAAACCTTTATGACATTCTGGGAAATGTATGGGGTTTAAAAGGATTATGCAGGGTGATGTGACTTTCAAAATTCCGAAACTCTGAACTGAAGCCTAAATGAGAATATGTTAAATTCACCCATTTCAAAACACAGCACAGTTGACTCGGACCCTACGAGCCCAGCTGTAGCTCAAGGTGTCCACACTGCAGCCTGTCCGTGGAAGGTCTGCAGACCACTCCCTGCTGAGAGAGTCCAGCCAACCCAATCAGCCTACCAGCAGGCTGTGGCACAAGGTCCAGATCTAAGCCCAGGCACCAGCCAGGGTTCCCTTTGGCCTGCCCTCCTATGGTTGAACAACAATCATGGAGAGCCACAGGGAGAGCGGCATTGGGTCCAGTATGGCCACTCCCTGGTCCTCCACAACACTGGTTGCACACTCTTCAACCCAAGAAAATGGTGTGCAGAAACAAGGGCCTGCCACAGTAGGCTGTCGAGCAAGGAACAGAAAGCATCAGGGGACAGGTGGGACTGCTGGCTGGTCTCCACCTCTCCCAGAGGGCAGAGGCTGCAGAGCTTCTGCAGACTAAGCAGAAACGTGTCAGAATTACCTTCCCAAAAAGAAGGCAGTAAAGGAGGACTTCAAGCAGCCACAACTGCCAGCAGGCCTGCGACCTCCAGATATCAGGGGCTTGACCATGACCGTGTCGGTAAGCAGAACACACAAGTGCCTTCTGGAGCGAGAGCAGACAGCTTAACGCTGCTAACTGGTCCTCTCACTCTTCTCTGCTCTGAGCAAGTGATCCTGAAAGGCATGGACAAAGTTGGTCAGATTCACTGGAGAAAACACGAGCCAGTGAAGACGTCCTGGCTCGCACTGGGCCTCCCTCCAAAGGCTGGCTGCCCCACCCCTGGCACCTGGGTAACGCTGCTCTGGGGCCATCCACACAAAACGATTTACGCACCCCCCAACCCGCAACACACAGACGCACACACACACACACACACAAGGTGCATCGGGCTTTAGGAACCTAACTCAAACGCACTCCTAACGAGCAACCCCACAGGTGTGACTGGGTTGGACACTCCCAGCAAGGGAGGGAAGGCCCCCCCTGGGTCCTTGCCAGTGGCAGGGTGCCGCCTGGGCCTCCGCCTCATTCTCTCCATCCGCGGGGAAGTCGGAGTGGCCCCCAACAACCACCACCACGCAACCAGATTAATTCTCGCACTTCAAATCCCCGCTGCCCGGGCCCCATCTGTGTGCTGACGCGAAAAGCCGCCCTCCAGTAGCCCGCCCGCGGAGCGTCTGGAGTTCTCCCGGCCCCGCGCTCACGCCTCCCCAGGCCGCCCCCGCCCCCGCGGGCCGCGCCTTACCGCCAGTGTCCTCGAAGCGCGGGGGCGGACGGTCCCGCAGCGTGGCACTCCAACCCGCGCTGGCCTCGTCCTCGTCGGACTCCTGCGCTTCGGGGTCTCCGGGAGGCGGCGGGGGGCCGGGGCGCTCGTGTTCGTCGTCCGAGGAGGCGGCCGAGGAGGAGCGCGAGGCGGCGGACGTGCTGTAGAAGGGGTTCCCGCTGCTGTCCGGGCTGGACTTGCCAAACACGTCGTCCCAGATGTGCAGGCTCTGGTAGCGGGCGCGGGCTGCCTCGAGCAGCTCGGCCGCCCTCCTCCGCGCGCTCCCGCCGACCTCGGCCATGGCCCCGGCCGCCGCCCGCGCGCCCGCCCCCCACAGCGCCTCCCAGCCCCACGCGCCGGGCCCGGCCCGCGCCGCGGCCCGCCGCCCCCCACCAGCGCAGCCCGCAGCACAGTGCCCGCCACCCCGCCGTCTTGGTCGCCTCGGGTCCAGCGCCCGAGGAAGCGCCCTGGGAGCTCGGGTGCTGCAGGCTGCAGGCCCCGGCGGGACGCAGGGCGCGCGGGCTGGAGGCAGGGGCTGCGGCCGGGCCCAGGCGCCTCCGCTACCGCCGCCGATGCGTCTCCTCGGCGCCCGCTGCGTCCCCGCGCGCCCTCCCGTGGCATCCCGCGCTCCCTGGCCGACCTTCCCGGGCGCGAGCCGCCAGAGACGGACCCCGCCTCCTCGCACCTCCGGCCCGCCGGCCAATGGGGAGCAGGCCGGGGCGGGGCCCGCGCGGGGCACGCCCCACACCCCTCGGCCGAGCGGGGCGAGGAGAGCAGCGGCGACGGCGGCAAGGGGGAGGGCGGCCGGTGGCTTCCTCGCCTGCGGGACGTGTGGCCCTGGACGGCCTCCCGCAGGCCAAGTGCGGCCCCGCAGGGGCGAGGGAGGACCCGAGTGGGTGTCGGGGGTTGGGGGTGACGCAGCCGGTCTTCCCGCCACCTTAGCCGGCTCACGGAGCGTGAGGCCGGCGCTCTCGATCCGCTTCCGCAGTCGGCGCCGGCCGCCGCGGGGAGCTGTCCGCCCCGGTGGTTCTGAACCAGGCGCTGCGGAAATTCCCGGTAGGCGCCGGCCCGAGGGTCACGATTCCCGCGGCTGCTGTGGCTGCTGCTGCTTCCGTGCTCCACAGCCGGCTGTGCCTTGAGCTCTTGCAAGCACAAGGGCTATCTGGCTTCCGGGAGCCTTGCTCTAATAAGGAGCCCGCCTTGCCGGTTCATTCCTGGGGTCAGGTGGTGACTCAGTTTCGCTTCAATACCCCTGTAATTTGAGGGGGTCAACATCCGATCTTAGTCATTCCTCCCGTCTTTGACCTTTGACATCTTTAAACTCAAAATATTCATTACCTTCCCAATATTAATTACTCTAATAGCACCATTGCAACATCTTCACCCATACATTTGACACACTTGTCTGTTAAAATACGGCACAATCACCCAGGCTTCAGTGTTCTGATAAACAACAGATCAGAAAGGTTTCATCCATCCCTCTGCCTTGGCCAGGAGTGTGTGGCACTCATTCCGTTGATGACGATACACATGATCAGGCGTTTCTTGCTCCTCTCGCTCTCCCACAATAATGCAATAAGTCATGATGATGGTAATTGGGCCATAAAGTCACTTGCACTCTGAAATAAAATAAATCCACAGAGGTGTGAAGGGCTTGCAAATCCTACTGGGTATTAACTAAATAAGGATTACACGAAAGGGAAAGGCATATTGCTATTTCATGCATAAAGGATGCAGATGCATAAAGGGTGAAGATGTTGGGACCACCAGCTAAGGTCAGTTCTAACAGCAGGTGAGCAGCTTCTGCTCTCGCCCTCCCCTCGCAAGCCCCTGTTTCCTCCTCCCAAACCAGAGTCTCTGTACCAGCATGAATTCCTGATCATCACTGAAAGATGATATATAAAAAGGAAAGGATTCACATGACATTGCTTTGTATATGAATTGGCTGATATACGTGAAATTGTTTGCAAAGCATTTCAACTCCGTTGGAAGAATTGTGTCACAGAAAAGAACTGGTTTCCAGCACTTCTCTATACTGTGTTAACCAAGGAAAGATTCTGAAGAGAGTTCATACAGGTAATCAGACTTAAAAAGGTCAATGACACATAGATTGAAGACGAAAAGTAAGACTGCATAGCTCAAGTTCAAATTCTGCAATTAGGAATTCTGTAATACTCCTGTAAAATTTAATGATATATATTTTAAAAAATAATTGAAAGGGATCAAAACACTGAAATACATAGGCAAGAACTCCTTCTCTTCTCCAGGCAGCCAATGAAAAAGTCAGCAGCTAAAGTGAGTGTGTATTTTAAAAACAGTGGCTTGCTTTGCTACCCAGAGGAAGCAGGAAGTAGAGCAGTAACAGTTACAAGGATGGACACAGTCTTCCATTGTCCCAAATCTGCATTTGTATGGTGCTAATCCCAAAGAAACCTTAGAGTCTTTGTGCTTATGAGCTCTCAAGTGCTTGTAGCTCACAGAGCATGCAACACTGGGAGAGGATTATATGGTCACAAAAGAAACAGACTGGGAAATCAAATTGCTATCCAAACCCTGGCCCAACAAAAATGAGATGGCTATGTCCATTTAGAATCAAGGGTTTAGCAACCAAGTGCTACTTTGTTTAAACAAATGCTTCCGACCAAGAACAGTAAAAATACTTCAGCCTTTAAAAACAGGTGGCTGATTCTCCTTGTGAAAGGAGGGGAGGAAACGGAAGAAAACAACTGGAAAACAAAAAGCAAAAAACTTTCCCATCTGCTTGGCAACCTCCTCGATGCTATGATTATGGTTCTACATCATTAAGTTTTACAAGTAATGTTGTCTGGGAGGATAATTATAGAACCAGCATTATACTGAGATCTTTTAACTTTGAGTCATTTAAACACATCTTCCAAATAATACAACTTTGTAATTTTAAGATTAATATTGAGCTTTTGGTTTATAGTCTGCACAAAAGGCTCCAGAGTAGTAAGAACAATCCATTTCTGTAGTAGATTCCTTAGGCTTTGTTAAGCCAGAGAGGTTCATGCTCTTGTGAAACTGGGGATAATAGCCATATTTCATTGAGTCTTGGCCTCCTTTCCTGGTATAGTTTAATAAGAAACAAAAAACGCTACCATTCAAACTATGATACAATGTTTTCTTTTCATTAATATTTTAATTTAAATGTATTCAAAAAGCTCTTTGGTAAGTATTTAGACAGATTTTTATCACGTATTGCCTTAATGCATACATAAAAATAAAAGTTAAAATTTTTGGTTAACGTTTTTCCAAACCTCACATTAAGAATCTCACTACTTTTATTTACTTTCTAACTGAGAGATTTCAGTGCCCAGATTTTTCTCACAATATGTTCCTCTGAGCCACCCAGAGCTTCTGTCATGCTGCACTTAAAAAATTATTATTAGACATATAGCTGACATTCAATGTTAAATTAGTTTCAGGTGTACGACATAGTAATTTGACAATTCTATACATTACTCAGTGATCACCACAGTAAGTATATCATCACATCACCATATAAACTTATTATAATATCATTGGCTGTATTCCCATGCTGTACTTTTCATCTCCAGATGAGAACAGGAAATTATTTTATTTATTTTATAACAGGAAATTTGTACCTCTTAACCCCCTTCACCTATTTCACCCATCCCCCATCCACCTTCCCTCCCATAACCACCAGTTTGTTCTTTGTATTTAAGAGTCTATTTCTGGTTTTTTTTTTGGTCTGTTCACTTGTTTCTTTTTTTACATTCCATATAGAAGTGAAATTACAGGGGCCCCTGGGTGGCTTAGTAGGTTAAAGCCTCTGCCTTTGGCTCAGGTCATAATACCAGGTTCCTGGAATCGAGCCCCGAGTCGGGCTCTCTGCTCGGTGGGGACCCTGCTTCACCTGCCTCTCTGCCTGTCTCTCTGCCTACCTGTGATCTCTCTCTCTCTTTCAAATAAATAAATAAAACCTTAAAAAGAAAAAAAAGGAAGTTAAATCATATGGTATTTGCCTTTCTCGATCTGACTTCTTTCTCTTAACCTAATACCCTCTAGATCCAGCCATGTTGTCACAAATGGCAATATCTCATTCTTTTTTATAGCTGGATAATATTCCATTATATATCTATATACACCATATCATTACCCATTCATCTACTGATGAACACCTGGACAGCTTCCATATCCTGGCTATTATAAATAGTGCTGCAGAAAACCTAGGAGGGCATATATCCTTTTGAATCAAGTGTTTTTATTTCCTTTGGGTAAATATCAAGTACTAGAATTACTGAAGCATATGGTAAATCTATTTTTAATTTTTTGAGGAACCTCCATACTGTTTTCCACAGTTGTTGCACCAATTTACATTCCCACTAAAAATGTACAGAGGTTCCTTTTTCTCCACATCCTGGCCAACACTTGTTCTTTCTTGTCTTTTTAATACTAGCCATTCTGACAAGTATAAGGTGATAGATCTCCCTGTGTTTTTTATTTTATTTTCCTGATGATGAGTGATATTGAGCATCTTTTCACATATCTATTGGATGTCTGTATGTATTTTTTGGAAAAATGTCTATTAAGTCCTCTGCCCATTTTTCAATTGGATTATATGTTGGGGTTTGGGTTTTGGGGGGGTTTTGTGTGTGTGTGTGTGTGTGTTCTTTACATATTTTGGTTATTAATCCTTTATTTATCATTCACCACTATCTTCTCCCATTCTTTAGGTTCCCTTTTGGTTTTGTTGCAGGTTTCCCTTACTGTGCAAAAGCTTTTTATTTTGTTGTAGTCTTAATAATTTATTTTTGTTCTTGTTTCCCTTGTCTAAGCAGACATATCCACAAATAATGTTGCTAAAACCAATCTCCAAGTGATTACTGCTTATTGTCTTTTAGGAGTTTTATGGTTTCAGGTCTCTCATTTATTCATTTAATTTTTTTTTAAGTAAGCTTTACACTGAATGTGGGACCTAAACTCACAGCCTCAAGAATAAAAGTCGCATGCTGTACAGGCTGAGCCAGGCAGGCACACCTCAGATTTCACATTTAGATCTCTGATCTGTTTTGAGTTTCTTTACGTGTATGGTAAAAGAATGTGGTCTAGTTTCATTCTTTTGCATATGGCTCTCCAGTTTTCCCAACACGGTTTTTGAGGAGACTTTCTTCTGTTACATATTCTTGCCTCCTTTGTCAAAGATTAATTGACCATATAATTGTGGATTTATTTCTCGGCTCTCTATCCTGTTTCCATTGATTTATGCATATATTTTCTCCCAGTACCCTACTGTTTTGATTACTATAACTTTGTAGTATGTCTTGAAATCCAAGTAACTGATACCTCCAGCTTTGTTCTCCTTTCTCAAGATTGTTTTGCATGCTGCACTTCTTATAAAAGTATTCTGAGGTCATCCAAATTGCCACCCCTCCATTCTGCTTGGTTTGATGCTGGTGGGGTTTCTCTTTTTTTTTTTCTTTTTTTTCCTTATCTGAGATTTTCATATAATAACCAGTTTATTTTCTTTCTTTAAATGGTCCTCAAAAGGCCTGTGGCTTGGCATGCCAAGGGATGTAGATGATCAGTTGTGCCCTAGGACCAGTAACCACATGGCACAGGGTCAAGCTGTGGTAACTTTATAGGGACTTCCACCAGCTCAGCTCCAACTATAAGACAATTCCTGACATTGGAGATGTGAAAGAAAATGGGAGGGGAGGGTAGGGGCCCAAAGCCAAGGAGGACCTCCTGGAACTGAGACAGGGGAGGGGAAAAGAAAGCTGAATGATGCCACAGCTGCTGAACCATGACCAAAATATGGGGGAGAAGCCTGGAGGCAAATGTGCATGGTACACCGTGACATTTGGAGTCCTAGGTGACATAGAAGCTTAAGGATCCAACCTTGCTCAAACTGATTTTACATGATGATTTTATCTACTAATGAACCCAGAGATGCAGAGTATGAAATAGTGCAATACTATAGAAAAAGCTTGAGAGAAATCTCTCTTATGATTGAGATAACCTGATATTTCCATTCATTCATTCATTCATTCATTCATTCAATTATGTACTGAGTATTATGTATCAAATCCTCTTCTGAACACAGAATAAATCAGGAAAAAAACCCCCAAATACCATTTTTATAGCACATGCATTCAAATAGAAGAGAGAGAACAGATAGTAAATAAATAAATATATAATATGTCAGCTGTTGATAAGAAGCCAAAAGTAGAGAGGGACAGAAATTATGTTGATTGTGATGGTGCTGGTGCTGGCTGTGTGTGCAGTTAGGGGAGGTTACTCTGATAAGAAGACATTGGCAGATCCTTGAGTGGATTCAGAGAACAAGACGGGTACATTTAAGAAGAGGAAACAAGTGCAACCCCCCAAGGGAGGCACACACTTGCTGTACTCTGTTAAACACTAAGGAGGCTGGTGAGCGGAGGCAGAGACAGCTGAGTGAAGAGGTAGGAGATGAATTCAGAAGGAAGTTGAGTGTTAAATTTTGTAAGACTGAATTTTGTATTGAGTGAAGTGGAGAGCCATTGGAGATCTTAGAGCAGAGAAATAACAAGGTCTGACTTTTGTCTTAAACGGATCGCTTTAACTGCTGAGTGGAAAATAAACTAGAACAGAGCAAAGATGGAAACCAGAAGACCAGATAGGAGACTATTACAATAACTCATAGAAGATGGTGTTTTGGACCACAGTGGGAGTAACTGAAGTGTGGAGAACTGGTCAGATTTAGAATATATTTTGAAGACACAATCCATAGCTTCTACCAAAGAATTAAATGTGGGCAGTGAAAGAAAGAGATGCATCAAGAATGACTCTACAGTTTCCTGTTTGAGCTATTGCAAGACCAGCAGAGCTCAAGAAGAATAAGAGCTTGGTTTTGAACATGTTGGGTTTAACTCATCTAGGTAGATCTGGAAAGCAGGCAGTGGAAGAAAGTTCAAAATCTAGGTCTGGACTGGAGGTGGAGATGTGGAGTCATCAGGAGATAGATGGTAGAAGAGGGACAGTCACCAAGGACTCAGTGTAGACAGAGAAGTCTGAGGTTGGGTCCTGGAGCACATTCATACTCAGAGATCAGGGAAATGAGAAGAAACCCCAAGTGGAGGGGCTTGTCCTCACTCAGAAGGGATTGGAGTAAGGGTTCCACCCAGGTAAACTTAGTGGGATTCTGTGGGTCTTCTTTCCTTACCGATTTGATTTTCTTTTCAAGATTTATTTGAGAGACAGAGAGAGAGAGCAGGAGCACACACATGCAGGGGGAAGAGACAGAAGGAGAGGGAGAGAATCTCAATCAGATTCCCCGCTGAGCATGGAGCCTGACGTGAGCCAAGATTTACACGCTTAACCACTTAGCCACCTAGACACCCACCCAATTTGTTTTTCTTTCTTTTTTTAATATTTTATTCATTTATTTATTTGACACAGAGAGAAAGAGAGAGAGAGAGATCACAAGTAGGCAGAGAGGCAGGCAGAGGGAGAGGGAGAAGCAGGTTCCCTGCTGAGCAGAGAGCCCGATGCGAGAGCCCGAGACCCTGAGACCATGACCTGAGCTGAAGCCACCCAGGTGCCCTCAATTTACTTTTCTCAGTGAAGTCATCAGAATGGTCGGTCATCAGCTGTCTCTGATGGAAGGTGTTCAGTTCTCACTCTGAACAAAATGGCTGTACATTAGAATCACTGGGAGAATTTCAAAAGCACACTTATATCAAGACCCTAATTGGATATTAATCTAATTGGTTCTACACCAATTAGATCAGATCCTCTGGAGGTGGGCACTCCTGTGTTTTAAAGTCTTCCAGGTTATTCAAAAGTGTGGCCAGTGTTGAGAAGCCCTGGCTTAAGGTTGGAGGAAAGAAGATGTGAAATAGTCAAAATATTTCATGAGAAGAGTGGAGATTCTGTCGGTCAGAGAAGCATACTTGGATTTGTGGCTGAGAGTTTAATGTGAAAGGGGTGCCTGGGTGGCTCAGTGGGTTAAGCCACTGCCTTCGGCTCAGGTCATGATCTCAGGGTCCTGGGATGGAGTCCCACATCGGGCTCTCTGCTCAGCAGGGGGCCTTCTTCCCATCCTCTCTCTCTGTGATCTCTTCCCTTCCTCTCTCCTACTGTGATCTCTCTCTGTCAAATAAATAAATAAACTCTTTTAAAAAAAAAAAGAATTTAATGTGAAAGCTTCCAGCATCGTTGCTTTTCTCACCAACCACGTTCAGCTGCCAGGGGCAGACATAGGGTGGACAGAGGGTGGGGTTTTTACCAAGGTGGGGTTTTATCAGGTGTGTATGATGTATGATGGTGAGTGTATGGGACAGGGATTATAGTTATGGGAGCGGACTCTGTGCCAGCTGCGGAGGCCTGTGAGAATTTGGGGGAAGGATCAAGAACCACAGAAAATGAAATAGGGGGATGCCTGGGTGGCTCAGTTGGTTAAGCAGCTGCCTTCAGCTCAGGTCATGATCCCAGCGTCCTGGGATCAAGTCCCACATCGGGCTCCTTGCTTGGCAGGGAGCCTGCTTCTCCCTCTATCTCTGCCTGCCGCTCTGTCTGCCTGTGCTCGCTCTCGCTCCCTCTCTCTCTCTGACAAATAAATAAAATCTTTTAAAAAAAAAGATTCTCTTAAAAAAAAAAAAAGAAAATGAAATAGGTAAATGGCTTCTTCTGAGTGACTTAGATAATTAATACTTCTTGAAATAATTTAGTGCAGCCAGACCCCTGCAAAGCAGCACAAACAACTCTGATGAGTGCTTCAATCTACCATTTCTTCCCGGGCTTCAATCAATTGCTTTCAACAAGTGAACATTGAGATATTTAGAGCAAAGGAAAAAAATACATATTGGAAGTTCGCTTTTTTTTTTTTAAGATTTTATTTATTTATTTGACAGAGACACAATGAGATAGGGAATACAAGCAGGAGGAGTGGGAGAGGGAGAAGCAGGTTTTTCCGCTGAGAAGGGAGCCCGACGCGGGGCTGGATTCTCAGGCCCCTGGGATCATGACCTGAGCCGAAAGGCAGATGCTTAACAATTGAGCTACCCAGGCTTCCCTGGAAGTTAGCTTTTTACATTCTTGGAAAATGGGATTTTGTACATTTATGTTCTTTTTCTGTCCCCTTGTGGATATTTTCCCTCTTGAAACACACCCAACCCCTGCTCCACAGTTGTCCAGTAAAAGAAAGGGATCTGAGTGCCATCCCCAAAGATCACTTGCGTTTAAAGGAGAAACAATCCTGGGAAGCTGTTTTACAGAAAAGAGTAGATTGCTCAGTTGTAGAAACTCAGGTATTATAAGAAAATGGGAGAGATATTCCTTACTAGAAGGGGGACCTACTCAGTGTTTCTAAATTCACATTGGTAGATTGTTGAACTGTTGTAGGCTGAGTGTTAAAATCACATCTTTCCCTCCATTTTCTTACAGAGACAATGATGGTTCTTCCAAGATTGTCTGTGAAAGGTTAGGCAGCTGCAAAACCACACATTTGACCTGAGCCATCACCCAAGTAGAATGTAATCCGCTCTCAGACCATAGGAGAAAAAAGAGAGAGAGAGAGAATCCCAAGAAGAAACACTCACGTCAGGATTTTCATCAAATTTAGTGCACGTCTCACAATTTATCTTCATTTGTGGTAATTTTTTAAATAAACACTAATGTCGAATTGCCCTACGTTACAACGAGCAACTCAATTATCAGAAAACCACGAGTCCCCAACGTTTGTTCTAATTACTAAAGCAGAAGAGCGGACAGAGTTTAG
>NW_026740229.1:0-11460 GCF_022355385.1 Mustela nigripes | reverse complement strand
AAGTGTAGGGATAGAGGGCACATACCTCAATATTATCAAAGCCATTTATGAAAAACCCACCACAAATATCATTCTCAATGGAGAAAACCTGAAAGCTTTTCCTCTAAGGTCAGGAACACGGCAGGGATGTCCATTATCACCACTGTTATTCAACATCGTACTAGAAGTCCTAGACTCAGCAATCAGACAAAAAAAAGGAAATTAAAGGCATCCAAATCAGCAAGAAGACGTCAAACTATCACTCTTCGCAGATGATATGATACTATATGTGGAAAACCCAAAAGACCCCACTCCAACACTGCTAGAGCTTGTACAGGAATTCAGTAAAGTGCCAGGATATAAAATCAATGCACAGAAATCAGTTGCATTTCTCTACACCAACAACAAGACAGAAGAAAGAGAAATTAAGCAGTCAATCCCATTTACAATTGCACCCAAAACCATAAGATACCTAGGAATAAACCTAGCCAAAGAAACAAAGAATCTCTAGTCAGAAATTGAGGAAGACACAAAGAAATGGAAAAATGTTCCATGGTCCTGGATTGGAAGAATAAATATTGTGAAAATTTCTATGCTACCTAAAGCAATTTACACATTTAATGCAATTCCTATTAAAGTATCATCCATCTTTTTCAAGGAAATGGAACAAATAATCCTAAAATTTATATAGAACCAGAAAAGACCTCGAATAGCCAAAGGGATATTGAAAAAGAAAGCCAAAGTTGGTGGCATCACAATTCCGGACTTCAAGCTCTATTACAAAGCTGTCATCATCAAGACAGCATGGTACTGGCAGAAAAACAGACACATAGATCAATGGAACAGAATAGAAAGCCCAGAAATAGACCCTCAACTCTATGGTCAACTAATCTTTGACAAAGCAGGAAAGACTGTCCAGTGGAAAAAAGACAGCCTCTTCAATAAATGGTGTTGGGAAAATTGGACAGCCACATGCAGAAAAATGAAATTGGACCATTTCCTTATACCACACCCGAAAATAGACTCAAAATGGATGAAGGACCTCATGTGAGAAAGGAATCCATCAAAATCCTTGAGGAGAACACAGGCAGCAACCTCTTCGACGTCTGCCGCAGCAACATCTTCCTAGGAACATCGCCAAGTCAAGGGAAGCAAGGGTAAAAATAAACTATTGGGATTTTATCAAGATCAAAATCTTTTTCACCGCAAAGGAAACCATTAACAAAACCAAAACGCAACTGACAGAATGGGAGAAGATGTTTGTAAATGACACATCAGATAAAGGACTAGTGTCTAAAATCTATAAAGAACTTAGGAAACTCAACACCCAAAGAACAAATAATCCAATGGAGAAATGGGCAGAGGACATGTACAGACATTTCTGCAAAGAAGACATCCAGATGGCCAACAGACATATGAAAAAATGCTCCGTATCACTTGGCTTCAGGGAAATACAAATCAAAACCACAATGAGATATCACCTCACACCAGTCAGAATGGCTAAAATTAACAAGTCAGGAAATGACAGATGCTGGTGAGGATGCAGAGAAAGGGGAACCCTCCTACACTCTTGGTGGGAATGCAAGCTGGTGCAACCACTCTGGAAAAAGCATGGAGGTTCCTCAAAATGTTGAAAATAGAACTACCTATGACCCAGCGATTGCACTACTGGGTATTTATCCTAACAATACAAACCAGTGATCTGAAGGGACACATGCAACTGAATGTTTATAGCAGCAATGTCCACAATAGCCAAACTATGGAAAGAACCTAGATGTCCATCAACAGATGAATGAATCAAGAAGATTTGGTATATATACACAGTGTAATACTATGCAGCCATCAAAAGAAATGAAATCTTGCCATTTGTGACAACGTGGATGGAACTAGAGCATATCATGCTTAGCGAAATAAGTCATGCGGAGACAGACAACTATCATATGATCTCTCTGATATGAGGAAGTGGTGATGCAACATGGGGGCTAAATGGGGTAGGAGGAGTATAAATGAAACAAGATGGGATTGGGAGGGAGACAAACCATAAGTGACTCTTAATCTCACAAAACAAACTGAGGGTTGCTGGGGGAAGGGATGTTGGGAGAAGGCGGGTGGTGTTATGGACATTGGGGAGGGTATGTGCTTTGGTGAGTGCTGTGAAGTGTGTAAACCTGGCGATTCACAGTCCTGTACCCCTGGGGATAAAAATATATGTTTATAAAAAATAAATAAATAAATAAATACCAAAAAAAATATGTACAGAGTTAAAAAAAATTTTTTTTTGGAGAAATAGTGAGAGAAAGAGAACAGGGGGAGAGGTGGAACGCACGATATAGAATCTCAAGCAGACTCTCTGGGAAGTGTAGGACCTATAGTGGGACTCGATCTCACAACCCTTAGACCATAACCTGAGCTGAAATCAGAGTTGGATCCTTAGCTGACTGAGCCACCCAGGTGTCCCAAAATGTACTGAATTTTGAAGTCAATTAGAAATATCAAATTGTATTAATAATTCATGATTACAAAAAAAAAACTGAGCTATAATAGTCACAGATATAACTTATATTAAAATTACTCTCTTCAGTTATCAGGCTTTAGTAAGCATTACCAAAATTATTTATAATTAATTTTAACCCAATCTAAATTTAGAGACTCAGGAAATCTTATTATTGTGTTTAAGATATTAAGACTTTAAAATGTGACTGCAGTTTTGTATCTATAGATAAATATATTTTATTTTTCCTCTCAAGTCTAAAAAATAAAGTGTGGTGCCTTGGCTACAGAATTTTGGATTCTGATTATGTTAGGCAACAAAACAAAGTGTGACCAAGAGAGTCCTCCAAGAATAGACCTCATAAAATAAAAAGTAAGGTTAGAGATTCCAGTATTGACATAAATCAGAGAGGTTGACCTCAATGTATAATGCACTCAAATAGCATTGGCCAATGAGGAGGAAATGGTAACTTGGACCAGATTCAAACAAAGAAGCCAAGTATAGTTGATAGTTCTGGTTTTGGTTGGCCAGTATCCATTCCAACTTCTTTGGTATGCAGCACCACTATATAGTTTGCAGGGTTATTTTCTTCCCACCGTGTGTGACCTTGCTGGATGTCAGTTAGGGAGACCTGCCTCAGGGTGCCTGGGTAGCTCAGTCGGTTGAGTGCTGAACTCCTGATTTCCTCTCACAATCTCAGGGTCATGAGATTGAACCCCAGTTCAGGCTCACACTCAGCTTAGAGTTTGCTTGAGATTCTCTTTCTCCCTCCCTTTCTCCTTCCCCTCCCCTGGCTCATGTACTCTGTCTCTCTAAAATAAATAATCTTTTTTAAAAAGCAGGGTGGGGGGACCTGCCTTAATCTGGCCAAAGGGGAAGACAGAGACCAATCTAGACCAATAAACACACAAATTAACTCTCAAGAATTTCACTCTCTAAGGAATAGGGCTCAGGACTGCAAGGGTAAAAGGGATGTGCAGCTGATTCATCCAATTATGGTGATATCTTGAACAAATAAGCCATCAGTCCTACAGCATCTAGCCTCAAAACTGCTTTTTCTCAGACCTGGTACTATAGCTTTTTGTCTATGTGTGAGACACAGCTGTATTCTTCTGATAAATATGTCTTCGTCTCATTCTTACACTAGCTCAAATAAGATCCTGTCATTTTTATCCAAAGAGCCTAATTGTTTCACTGAGAGGCTGTCTGAATCCAGAACTGGTCTCCAAGTAGAGGGTGGAGATGCTGATAGCCTATGTCAGTATCAAAATGAAACTGCGTGAATCTCAGTTCTGTCAAGGCTCAACATCAAAAAAGTTTACTCCAGGGAAAAACGCACATGCGCAGAACAGTTAGCAGGAACCACACCTTTATGTGAGCGGTTGTGTTGTCCTTACAGAAAAATCAACCTCTTCAAAATAGCAGGCCAGCCAAAAACAAAGATGCTACAAACTGGACTAGTGGCCAGAGGACCACAGAATATTAGTGACCACATGGACTAAATGAAGTTCAGCACAAGGGACCAAAGAAGAAGGTAGAGGTGTTCTGTAGCTCAGGACCCTCCTGTTCATCAGGGCTTATCTTGGCATAGCTGCCCTAGATCTACATTAACAGGACTGATCACAGGGTTACCCATTCCTGGCACCCAAATTGTCAATAAAGCTTTTTACTCTAGTCAGGAATGGCCCAGAGTCTGGGCAAAGCTGTACCAGGTCCGCAGTCTGGAGTGACTAGAAAAAGCTGGGATGGTTTCCTAAGAAAGGAAGATGATTTGCTAAGAGTGGAGAAAGTCAGTGATAAGCTGTGCTTTGAGCTAAAAAAAAAAAAAGTTTAAATATATCTTCTACCACGCTTCTTGGTATTTCCCAAAATATTATCTCTCTGCATTTGAACTCACTCTTCTTTCTTCTTGGGATGTCTTTTCTTTTATTCTTACAGGGTAAGATGTTTTGTTGTTGGCTTTTTTTGTATATTAGATCCAGCTCAAGTACCATGTATCTTCCAGGGAGAATTCTTGGCACTACAAATAGGCTTATGATATTTTTACATAATTCTAATCTGAATTATTTATTCCTCCTACAGGAAGGCATGGACAGTTTCCAGTTAATATATGGATTTGTGCAATGTGCCCTGCACATCACAGGCATACAGAAAACAGTTGTTGAATGAATGAATGAATGCCAAGTTCAGGAAAGATGTAACTCCCTCTCTGGCTGAAATTATTTAGATCTCTCTTTAATGTTTTAAGCATTCATAAGAAATGTTTCAGCTAGAAATTAAACTCCATTAGGATCAGAGGCACTGTCTGCCCTCCTTTACACACAAAACTAATTCTGGTACTGATGGAAAAGAACTCCTTCCAGGATAAGGAGAAAGGGGAAATAAACAAACAAACAAAAATACAGTACAGAGGAATAGAGGGAAAAGGAAGTGTATGTCTCAAAACTCAGCTATGGAATATACTACCACATTTCTTAGGTATTCCTCTCTGGTATATAGATGGAGTAAAACAAGGCACTTTAGTTTGTATTTGGAAAATATGCATAAGAATATCAGTAGCAGGGGCACCTGGGTGGCTCAGTGGGTTAAAGCCTCTGCCTTCGGCTCAGGTCATGGTCCCAGGGTCCTGGGATCGAGGCCCGCATCGGGCTCTCTGCTCAGCGGGAAGCCTGCTTCCTCCTCTCTCTGCCTGCCTCTCTGCCTACTTGGGATCTCTGTCTGTCAAATAAATAAATAAAATCTTTAAAAAAAAAAAAAAAGCCTCTGCCTCTGAATATCAGTAGCAATGAAAAAAGAAAATGTGTTTAAGGGCTCCAGAACCAAGGACAGGGGAGGAGGAGTCTAGATTCTCCGTGACTGATGACTGTCCTCTGCTTCGATAGGATGGCTCTTTACTCCAGATTTAAGGTTTGAAAAGTATTTTTTTTTCCCTCTGATTCCTGAAGTACCAGCTTCCAGTGCCCAGAGTTTCCAGCATCATCTTATTAGGAACGACTTCTTTCTCAATAATGAAGAATAATAAGGGTACATATCTGAAAGTATTCCATTTGGAATTCCTTCTTTTCAAAATACAAAATAATGAGTTTCAAAGGAGTGATTTGTACATCATTTAACCTTTTTCTAATCCACATAGAACCAGTTTTATTCATAATGTAAGTGGATTTAAAAATGCCATTTTAAAATAACCATGACAGCCTACTCCTTGATAATATATATGAAAGTTCAAGAAACAATAAATAAAATAATTATGAGAGCATTTGTTTCATAAACTTTCAGATAAACTTGGTTTTAGAAACTTATAGAGTCCTGAAAAATATGTCAAGGTATAAAGCATATTTGTGCAACTCCCAGAAGAGTGGCCTTTTATTTTATTTTTTTTAAGATTTTATTTACTTATTTGACAGACAGAGATCACAAGGAGGCCGAGAGGCAGGCAGAAAGCGGGGAGGGGGGAGCCGGCTCCCTGATGAGCAGAGAGCCCGATGCAGGTCTTAATCCCAGGACCCTGGGACCATAACCTGAGCTGAAGTCAGAGGCTTAACACTCTGAGCCACCCAGACATCCCAAGAGTGGCCTTTTATTTTATTTTAAGATTGTATTTATTTATTTGTTAAAGAGAGAGAGCACACGAGCACAGGCCGACAAAGTGGCAGGCAGAGGCAGAGGGAGAAACAGGCTCCCTGCGGAGCAAGGAGCCCGATGTGGAACTCAGGACGCTGGGATCATGACCTGAGCTGAAGCCAGCCACTTAACCAACTGAGCCACACCGGCATCCCAAGAGTGGCCTTTTAAAAGAAATCAAACTTTGTTTCCTTTTACAAAAATAATCCAGAAGACATCCAAACAACTGCTCTCAGTGAGCTTACGAACTTTTAGAAGGTTAAAGTCTCTATTCCTGTTTCTTTGTGGATCCTTCCTATATCTTGAACAAGCTCAGTACAAGCTACACCCATCAAATGTGTTGGCAGCTTACAAGAGAGCTGTGACTGCCAGAAACAGGCCTACACTTTTACTTACTTCACCGAGTATGACATTATGAAACAGTCAATTACATTTTTCTATCAAATGACATTGCTCAGTTATAACAGAAGTTTGGTTCCAAAATCACAACAATTTGAAGGATTTCTCTTTCCAAATATCAGGACCTCAAAGCATAAATGCTGCAAATTAGAAATTACACAGTGGCAGATAAAACTTCCTGTATAAACTGTCTTTTTAAAATTAAGACTGTGAAAGGTGCAAAGGAATGTTAATTTCCAAAATGTTTCTCTAAAATGTAATCTGAATTATCTAACTTTTGAAGAAAGGAATTATCCTAATTAGCAGAGGGTCATCCTAATAATGTAGTGAATTTTTTATCTAATTTACTGCTTGGATTTTTACAGTGTCTTTTTAGAAATGCAAGAGAACCACAAATCTTCAAATGCCTCCAAATTCCACGGAAGCATATGATACATTTGAAGACCCACTTTTCCCTAAATGGCAAAGAAAAGGTTCCCACTGCAAATACTCTTCAAACTCTTTCCTCAGAAAGCCCTTCCTCTCTCTTCCAGGGGTCTTTCTTTTTAATTTTCAAGCCAGTGTTGATTGATCAGAGCTCATATTAACACTGTGAGTCTCTTGCCTGGCAATGTCCCGGCCATTGCTGGATAATGGGAGAAGGGCCAATCATCTATTTCCATGGTGTGTAGGTTAAAAGGAATTACCTTCCTTCCAGAAAGCTAAGAAATGCCTTAAGACTTTTCCCCATTTCCTTGCTCTGGATCCAGGGCAGAATATAATCTCCAGCCATCCTGGAGGAATCAATTATTCCAGGAATCTTTCCACTCTGGGAATGGAGAGAAATGAATATAGCAGGAAGGGTCAGGTACTGCCACTTCAACCAGTGAAACCAGTTAAGATCAATTTCATGCTTTTACTTTACTGACCATCACTCCAAAACACCCTTCAAGGGACCAGAATAAAAGGAGAAAGAGGCAAAGGGTCATGGTTAGAAGGGGGAGTGTTTTCCAGCTTCTTTGGTTTATAGAGCAGTGGAGTCTCAAGGATTCTTTGAGCAGAGGGGTCATACAGAGCAGTAAGGTAACAACAGAAGACGTGAATGGGAGCATATCAGGTAAAGAGAGCATGTTCTGGCAGCCCGTGAGGCCATTCCACTGCTGTATAATCACCAGAATTATATATTGTTTGTTCAGTGTGACATAATTAGTTGTCAAAATCACCTGAAAACATTCCTGATTCCAACCCTGATTCTTAGGGGTTTTGTCAGTTTTGATTGAAACCGAAATTAACTCACTTGGATAAGAATTCTTTCCACATGGCAGTTTACAAAAGGCACAAGAGTGTTTATAAACTTTTTAAATTTTGTCAAAAGGAAGACTATAAAATAACTCGGCAGTCTCTGATTTTGTGAGCTAGTTGTAAAAAGAGAACATTGATTTTTATGTCTATGTACTTGGCACACATTAAAACGATGCAGCACAAGTCCAGCATCTAAGTCTAGAGTTTTCCCCATCTTTCTCAACAACATATTCCTCCCATTGGCCCACTGCCCCTCCCCTCACTCAGCCTCTGACACCCCAAATCCCATTCCTCAAACTTAGAAATGTACCTATCCCTTTCAATGTAAAAAAAAATAAAAGACTCTTCTTTAAGAATTTCTGGTGTTGACAAATTATTTTTATTATTGTTTGTTAAATATGTATAAACACAAAACTAAGTATAAACTCCTTATGCTCAGAGCTTATGCTTAGAGCTTTGATTCTACAACCAAAACAAATTTACTAATGTTTACAAACAAAATTTAAAAAGTAATAAAATTCTAATTAACAACATTAATTTAGTGTGATAGCTGATGCTCGTATGTAGGAACTAAATGTAAATATGGTATTTAACTGCCTCCATACAGGTATGGTCACCTTCATTCTGAAGATTTACACTATCCTCTGATGTCTTATAATTCAAGAGTTCTAAGACCTCTTCTGTTAAAACTATTGTGAAGCCTTAAGTTCTCACGAGATGCCATTTGGCCTTACCTGGTCTGTGATGCCTCATTTATGTATTAAGTTCTACCTCTATTCTTTTCATATCACTCACATTTTAAGTACCAGTTTGCTTAAACGTGTTCTTAGACACCAATGCATGGTGGATCGCCACCGGGGCAATCTTGCCCCCCAGGGCTATCTGGCAACATCTGGAGACAGTTTTGATTGTCAAGTGTAAAGAGGGAAGACTAGCATCTAGTTGGCAGTCTCCACAATGTCAGTAGTGTGGAGGCTGAGAAACTCAGATAGGCAAATGGCAACTGTTAAGTCCTCTCTCAGTAAGAAGTTTAAGTGGCTCTGTGGATGATCTAAAATACGTTTGTATCAATTTTATATTTTTATTTAAAAATTTAAAAACAAACTTAAAAGGCAATTCTATTCTGAAAAATTTCTGAATTCCATCTGATTAATGAAAACTAAAACTCCAGAGACTCAGTTAAAACTTCCATTTTAAAGAAGTTAATTTTCAGGATGCCCGGGTGGCTCAGTCAGCTAAGCATCTGAATTTGGCTCAGGTCAGGATGCCAGGGTCCTGGAATCGAGTCCTACATCAGGAACCTTGCTCAGTGAGGAGACTGCTTCTCCCTCTGCCTCTGTCTACCACTACCTCTGCTTGTAATTGCTCTCTCTGTGTCAAATAAACAAAATCTTTTTTTAACAGATAATTTTTTAATTTTTTATAAACATATATTTTTATCCCCAGGGGTACCGGTCTGTGAATCGCCAGGTTTACACACTTCACAGCACTCACCATTGCACATACCTTTAAAAAAGTTAATTTTCACATGTAATATTATAAAATTCACACCAGGCTCTAGGATTTCTGAATCCTGGTCCATTTATTTTTTAGCCTGATTATTTATACACGTGTAGAGCTATTCTAGAAGGTCACTAAATTAAATCACCACAAAAATATTTGCTAACTTATTAATTGACCATAATACCATACAAAAGACACATAAAATTTACTGCCAAATCAATACCATATTATAAAATAAAATCTGGATATATATTCCTACCAAGGGATGATGGGTATGAGAAAGTTTGCAAACTAGAATTATAGATAATTCTAAAATGAGATAGCATATAAGTCATAGAATTCTAATACTACTTTTTGTCCATCAAAGAAGTATTGAACACCTGTTATGTGGCATGGTCTCTATACAGTTCAATCTTGGGCCAGGCACAATGTGTGTTTTTCCTCCCCACCAGTATTCACATTTAATGGGTTCCAGTCAGAATACCTGGAAACTAAATACTTGCCAATGATAAAAAAAAAAAAAAAAAAAAAAAAACAAGACTGGGCGCCTGGGTGGCTCTGTGGGTTAAGCCACTGCCTTCGGCTCAGGTCATGATCTCAGGATCCTGGGATCGAGTCCCGCATCGGGCTCTCTGCTCAGCAGGGAGCCTGCTTCCTCCTCTCTCTCTCTGCCTGCCTCTCTGCCTACTTGTGATCTCTCTCTGTCAAATAAATAAATAAAATCTTTAAAAAAAAAAAAGACTGCTTTTATTTCTTTTTTATTTTTTAAAAAGATTTTATTTACTTATTTGACAGAGAGAAAGATCACAAGTAGGCAGAGAGGCAAGGCAGAGAGAGAGGGGGAAGCAGGCTCCCCACCAAGCAGAGAGCCGGATACAGGGCTCAACCCCAGGACCCTGAGATCAGGACCTGAGCCGAAGGCAGAAGCTTAACCCACTGAGCCAACCCAACAAGACTGTTTTTAAAGCCCAATTTCTGCTTGCTGCAACAGAAGATTAAGTTTCAAAACAGTCAGTATGCCTTTCAGTTCCTTGTCAACCTCTTCTAGGCAAATTGTGGCTCATCTTTAGCATTTGCACTTGCATACCACCCCCCCAAGAGGCCCTATTAAGACATCAGTCTAGAATCTTCCTCTGACTCTGTATTGTCCTGACCTTGTGGATTGTGACCTTGGGAAGTTATCTAGTCTCCCATTTCCTCATTAGCACAACAAAGATAATAATAATAATAATGGTTTTATTAGCTTTTTATGGCTCAATGTATAATATGAGGAGAGCTGAGAACAATACCTGACACTTGATAAGCTCTCAGTAAGTTTCTGCCATAATTATTTATTTGAGCAATTATAAGAAATGAAAAGTTTATAAAAGAGAAGGTCATTAAAGTCTAATTTTAAAACACAACTGGATATTTGAAATGAGAGGCATTATTATGCCTGAAGGAAACCATTCTCTTAATTCCTTCTGGACAATAGTTCCTATTTATTTATTTTCAAATCCAATTTTTTCACAAATTCAAATAACTAGTCACTGAGCCCCTCTTATATTGTAGACATAAGAACAGATGGGTGTCTAGTGTGGAGTTTCAAAGACAAATATGGCAGAGGTTCTTCACTCCATAAGTTAATGATCTAAAGGAAAACTGCAATTGGCACAGAACCAAAAAAAAAAAACCCACAAAAAATTGCTTTAGCCTGCTACCTGATTCACAGGCTTTCTTGAATATGTTAGTGAATAGCCCATGGTCAGTGATAATTCCAAGAAAACAAAGAGCAAAACAACTGTATTTTCCATGCTTCTGTCTGTCAAGAGCTCTCTTCATGAAAACAGATGTTGAGTTTAGATTTGAAGAATTAATTCCAACTTTCTGTGCATTTATAATTCAAACACACATGTGCACAAACACACACAGATTCACATACATTCAACAAAATAAAACACAGAGTTTTTCTTTTAATTTCATCATGTTCAGTAAAATGCTGAGCAAAGTGTCACTTCAGTATGGACTCCACTGAAAGAGGTGATGGATATTGGCCCCAACAGAAAAGAAAACAGAGAAGTGAAATTACAAGCACTGTAATTAGAACACTTCTGCCATTTGCTTGAGTCCCCACAGGGTTGTGAATGAGACCTGGCCTGGTAACACTCTGTATTGATAGTCTTACCTAGCTTCTGTAATGCTCCTGC
>NW_026740228.1:0-11475 GCF_022355385.1 Mustela nigripes | reverse complement strand
GACAGGGTGGTGTCTGCCTCTGCCGGGATAGAGGGGACTGTGCTAGGCTCCTTGATCTTGTTGCTTTCCAGTGAGAGCAGCACTGGAATCTGTGTGTTCACAGCATCCTGACATCTGGTTCCAGTTCTTGGGGCTGACAAGGCAGTAACCGTCCTTGAGCAAGTCAAAGATGTGCCGTCCAATTTCAGTGTGGTCTGAACGAGTATTTCACTTTTCATTCTTAACCATACAAGTGTGCTCAGATCTGCTCATTTTCAGTACAAATAGCCTATATTGGGGTGTATGTACGTCTGTATGAGCTGTCGTCATCGCCCTCTGCTTTGGGGTCCCAGCCCTTCCCTTCACTGAGGGCACTGCCGTGGGTGTGTTTGCGTGTTGTCACTTCCTGCATGGGTGTGTCTTGGGTCCTAGGGTGGGATGCGGTTCCCTGAGTGTCGCCCCCGCATCCTCCCACACACACGGGTGAGGAGGGAGCGCTGCACAACAGAACATGTGGATGTTCCAGGACGCGGTGGTCTTTGCGGATGTAGCTGTGAACTTCTCCCGGGAAGAGTGGGCTTTACTGGATCTTGGTCAGAGGCAGCTCTACCGGGACGTGATGCTGGAGACCTGCAGGAACCTGGCCTCGCTGGGTAAGTGTGGTTCCAACCCGTCTCTAGAGTTGTAGGGAATGAGTGTCTGATCTTCCTTGGTCTGAGGACTGGGAATACGCTGCAAAGGAGACAGACGTGGTCCAGGCCTTCAGAGAAACTATTGAGGGTCATATACCTTTTCTGTGAAAACAGTTTCATGTGTTAAATTGATTCTTCATTAGTCTTGAGCTAAGTCTGAGACTCCCTGCTTTTCTAAACGCGAATGTGGTCTCCAGGGTCCCGTTAGGGCAGGGAGCGCTGCTGTGTACTTTTCACTCCTATGAAAGTTACACGCAGTTGCTACCTGTTGGGCTCGGTGACGTCACTCCAGTTAAACCCTCACTTAATGAGTAGGGAAGATGACAGAGTACGTGAATCCTGAGATCACCAGCTCTGCTGGACACACTGAGGCAAGAATCGCTTGCGTTCTCAGTCTGAAAATGATCTGAAGGCCGCCAGAACAGATCTTTTGCAGCTAGTCCCCATGAGAAGTCCTCATGGGAGAGGGTAGGTGGGGCAGAGATGTGGTTGGAAGCCCAGCCCCAGTGCGGCTACGTGGAGGAGTGGGTGGGCCCTCCCAGGTACAGAGAAGTGAGGCACCCTGGCCCTGGGGACCACAGTGTAAAGACCAGGGCCTGGGACACCTGCCTTTGAAAATCAGTGTGTCTTAAGTTTGGGAGCTAAAACATCAGTGGGGTGCAACTCCAGGAAGGATGGAGGCTGTAGACAACGGACAGAGAGCACACTCTTATCCATTGGCACAAGACGGAACACACAGCTGCATGTTGAAATGTCCCTGGGTTATGTGTGAAGATTCATTGCCTAATTTTAGAGCTCACGCTGGAGGCCCAGAGAGCCGTTTGGGGACTGACATGTTGACGGGTGTCCTTTGTCTTGCAGCCTGTCCCCCGGATAGCCAGCTGCATCTGGGAGCCAGTTCTGACCGGTCACATGTGCATTGCTTATACTGGTTTCCCCCACTCGGCACTGGTTCCCACTCACTCACCCCATCTAACCCACCTGTCCTGGAGGAACCCATCCAAAGTAGCTCCTGTCCAGCCACCCTTGGTGGCAGCCTCCCTTGGGACTGATGTCTTCCCCATTGGGACTCCTGTCCTGCCACCCCTGTCAGGCAACCCCAGGTATGATGGCCGCCTCTCCAGCACGATTCCTGTCCTGTGATTGAAGGAGCTAACCACAGCGACCAGGGAGCCTGCATTGGCCGTATTCAGGCCTTTGGTCCCTTGGCCTCTCAGCTGCCCACTGCTGCCCACCTCTGCGCCCACAGCAGTCACCACACATTGTTGCACACAGACATATTGAGGGTGACCCCCATTCATCAGTGTCCCAGCAAGGCTACAGCAGGACTTCTCAGCCAGCCATGCAGGGGTGTGAGCCCAACACAGTGTGCATGTAGCAGTGGGTCTCAGCCGTGACAGGCAGCCACATAGGGCCCACAGCAGAACACTCCTGGAGCACCTGGTCCTGGTGGCCAGGGTATGCTGTGGTGGAGGGCACCGTAGCATGTCTTCTGGAAAGGCCACTACTCTGAGGACTGGGAGATAGAGCTTACTGACTTAATATGTGCCAGCACAGGGAGAAGACAGAGGAATTTGTTGCAAAGAAAATAACAGGATAAAAGCACTGAAAATGACCTAAATCATAGAGAGCTAAGTCATCTACCAGATAGAAGAATTCAAGGTAGTGGTCATGTAGATACCGCCCAGGCTTGAGAGAAGAGTGGCTAGACACGGTGAGAACTACAACAAGGAGATAGAAAATATAAACAAGAACCAATCACAGCTAAGAAACCGCCTAACTGACGTGAGGAATACCCTAGGGGGATCCATAGCACATTGGAGGATGCCCAGCAGCTCCCCGTGATCTGGAAGGTGAGGGAACGTAGGAAGCAACCAAGCCGAACAGCAGAATTACAGTAATGGTGAGAAATGAGTAACTGACGTATTAAGTTCAGGGACCTGTTGAGCACAGCAGTGATGAGATCATTTGCATCATGGGGGTCTACGGAGAAGAACAGAAGAAAGAATGGAAACTTCTTTGAAGAAACTGTGGGTGAGGGGTTCTCAGATCTGGGCATGGAACAGATACTCAGGTCTGGGAAGTTCAGAAGGGCCAAATGGGAAGAACAAAAGGAGGTGCACACCCACATTTACAATAAAATGGAGAAAAAAGGAAATATGAAGAGATTATCTGAAACCAGCTGGAGAAACTCTAAACTACAAGGAAAACTCCATAAGGCTGTTAGCTGATTATTCAGGAGAGAAATGGCACGCAGTGGGAAGTGGTATCATACATTCAGAGTGCTGAAGGGAAAAAACCCAGAACCGAGGATATTCTACTCAGGAAGTCCATCACTCAGAATTGAAAGAAATAAAAAAGTTTCCCAAGAAACAACATTTAAAGAATTTCATCACCAGGCAACCATCTTTAAAAAAAAAAATATTTTACTTATTTATATGAGGAGAGAGAGTGCACACACACAAGGAGGGTGGCGGGCAGAGGGAGAGGAAGGGAGAGAATCTCAGTGGGCTCCACACCAAGTGTGAGCCTGATGTGCGGCGTGATCTCAAGACCCTGAGATCATGACCTGAACCAAAATCAAGAGTTGCATGTTCAAATAACTGATCCACCCAGACATCCCACCATTAAATCGGCCCTACAAGAAATCATGATGTGCTGCTTTTAGTAGGAAAGAAAACTTTTTTAAGTAGGAAAGAAAAGGCGATAAGTAAAAGCATGAAAATTTTGAAAGGATATAAGAATTTGCTGGTAGTTGGAAACATAAGATTAGTAGACAAGTCACTTAGAAAGCTATTATGATGGTTAAAACACACAAGTAGTGAAATCATTTGTATCTTGAAATTTATCCATAGACACAGAGGACCAGATGTGAAATATAGGGAGCCTGGCTGGCTTATTTTTAGCTGGTGAGTGTTGGTCTTCTGGTCTCAGGGTCATGAGTCTGAGCCCCACATTGGGTGTACATATTTCTTTTAAAAAAGAAAGAAAGAAAGAAAGACAGGTAGGCTGTGGGGACACCTGGGTGGCTTGGTCAGGTTAGCATCTGCTTTTGGCTTAGGTCATGATTTCAAGGTCCAGGGCTCCAGTCCCACATCAGGCTCTCTGCTCAGTGCAGTCATCTCCTTTTCCCTCTGTGCCTCACCGAGCTCCGCTCTCATGCTCTCTCTCTCAAATAAATAAATCTTAAACTTATAAAAAAGGCATTTAACAAACTAGAAAGAAGTACATGCTTCTCATTAATTACTTTCAATGTAGATTAACTAAATGCTCCAATCAAAAGACATGTATTGACTGAATGATTATAAAAACCCATCTGTAGTCTGCCTAAAAGGGAGACACAATATGGACTGAAAGGCAAGTGGACTAAAATAGATTCTCCATGCAAATAGAAGGGGGGTGAAGAGTAGAGCTCGAATACTTACATGAGATACAGTGGAGGTCACAACAGAGACTGTGACGCGACAGAGACTGCCATGACATGATGATAAGCAAATTGGACAAGAGCAGTATATATCTGTGATATATATATCACAGATTTAATTGTGATACATATTTAATTGTGTGTATATATGTGTGCATAGAATATATCTTTGCACCCAATTGGAACACCTAAATATAGAAAGCATATCTTAAGAGAAATAGAGGCATAAAATGAGAGTAGTAAATAATTGCAAGAAGATTTAACATTCCACTAATGTGCCTGCATAGAACGCCCAGACTGAAAATCAGTAAAGAGTGATTCCAGTGACATTGCACCAGGTGGACATAGTGAACTTTCCATTCCAAATGGCAGAACATGCATTCTTTTCAAGGGCACACAGAACATTCTCTAGGATAGTTTGTGTGTTAGACCACAAAACAAGTCTCAGTAAATTTATGAAGACTGTGATCTTAGGAGGCATGTTTTTGAAGAATGGCAGCATGAAATTACAAGTCAATAATAAGAAAAGCAAGAAGCTTGGGATGCCTGGCTGGCTCAGTTGGTGAAAGGTCTGCTTCCCATGTGGGTCACGGTCCCATGCTCAGTGGGGAGCCTGCTTCTCCCTCTGCCTGTGGCTTCCCCTGCTTGTGCCCCCTCTCTACTCTCTCTGACAGATAACTTAAAAAGAAAACTTTACCAAAAAAATAAAAACAAGCTCAAACATGCTGAGGCCAAACAGCACGCTACTAACACCAGTGGGTCAACAGAGAAGGTCAGGGAGGAATCACAAAATACTTGGAGCCAAAGAATAATGAGTGGATGATGGAACATCTTTGTCCCGAGTAGCACAAGCTGGGTGAGAGATGTGGACGGGGCGCCTGGGGAGATCAGTGGGTTAAGCCTCTGCCTTCAGCTCAGGTCATGGTCTCAGGTTCCTGGGATTGAGCCCTGCATTGGGCTCTCTGTTCAGTGGGGAACCTGCTTCCCCCTTTCTCTCTGCCTACTTGTGATCTCTCTCTCTGTCGAATAAATAAATAAAAGGGAAGTCCAAACTGAATCAGCAGTGAGATACCACCTCAAGGCAGCCAGGTTGGCTGTATCAAAATGACAAGGACAACAGGATAACAAGTGCTGGTGAGAATGTGGAGAAAAGGAAACTCATCTTTGCTGGTGGGAAGGTAAATTGGTGCAGCCCACATGGAAAGCAGTACGGAGTTTCTACAGAACACCACAGAAGGACCATATCGTCCGTAATTCTGCTTCTGGGCATTTACCCACACCAAAAACACTGACGTTCATCGTAGCGTTACTTGCAGTACTCAAGATACGGAAGGGACCCGCACATCCGTCAGTGGGAGAACTGGATAATGAACATGTGGAAAACGCATATAAGGGACGATTGCCCCGCCATGGAAGAAGGATGACGTCTTCCCGTTTGTGAATATGTGGATGGAACTAGCGGGTTTTCTTCCACGTAAATAAGTCAGAGAGACAAACACCATATTTTACTTGTGTGTGGAATCTAAATAACAAAGTGAATGAACAAATAACAGGAAGTAGAAACAGACTTAAAACTATCAAGAAGAAATTGGTGTTTGTGCCACTGGAGGGTACGGAGGGAGAGGAGAAATAGATGAAGGGGATTGAGTGGTCCAGAGCGGCACTTACCGAAGGTGCGAATGAATGGAGGAGGGCACTGTTGAGTGGGGCACTGGGTGTGGGGTAGAAACAGTGAATGTTGGAACACACAGACACAGACACAGACACACACAAAACTAAATGTGGGAATGGAAAGTTCAGGAAGTAGAATATGGTCATAATATTGCATTAGTATTCCATACTGACAGATTTTAATTATACTTAATGTGGCGAGCATTTTGTAACATGTATGATTGTTGAAACACCGTGGTGGGCACCTGACAATAAAATGAACGGTCACTATGCTTCCAACAAGAAGAAGAAGAAAAAGTCCACACTTAACCATCAGCAATGAACTCGAAGAATAAAGAGCCCATCTTCCAAACTGCTTGTGACCCTTCAAATCCTCCCTCCTGCTGGGCTCTTCTCGGGGAGCTGGGCAGCAGCCACACCCACCATCTGACCACCCAGTGGCAGCTCGGGCAGTCAGGCAGGCTCCCCCAATGGCCTCAGTGCCTTCAGAACAGTCCAGCAGCCCTCAGTCGGACCAGGTTCTAGGGAAGGGAATAGCATTTGCACATGTTTGTTAGAAACCTGACTCCGTCCTTGTTCTGAGAAGGGTGATTTTGTCATTCACCTGCTCTCCCTGTCGGACATTTCATCCATCCTCATCCACATGGCAAGCCTTTTTCTATTCTTTTAGAAGTAGGGTGTGGATGTATGTATCTTGTCCAGTTCCTTTCTACTTTTCTACCTTTCTACTTTTCTGATAATACTTACCTCCACATTAGTCACCATCGATTTTGAAGTATTTCTGAGTAAACAGGCTGCCCTGCATACACTTTTCCTCTTATTGCCGAAGTCCCAAATCACTAGGGTTCTGAGGATTTTTCTTTGGTTACTTGTCTGTTCTTCCTGATGAACCTCATTTCCATTTCGGGATCAGTATATGACTAGAAATCGACATACGGTCTATTTTTTTACCTTCAAACAACAGATCATTCCCAAGAAATTAAATTATGATCCTAATTTTTGCAGTTGGTACAAATCAGGATAAAAGGAGTGCATCAAGGACTCAGCAGAATGTTTTGCAGAATGAGCTCCCCAGTGAAGGCAAGACCATCTTATGTGCAAGAAATGATTTGTGTTCTGTTTTTGGAGAAAACTGGAAATTTCCTAACAGTGGAGATCAGACCCAAACCGAGGAAAGGCGTTTGAGGTGAGTAACACTCATACAGGAGAAGGAGGGGCTCAAGGCAGACGATGAGACTAACTTGAAATCAAAGGATCGCTGAGAGCACACTTCAATAATTGTATGATCCAAACTTTCACATGACGAAGTTTTGATGAATGCATTCTAGATACTGAACATCTGAAAACTAATTCAGTTGGAAATAATGGTGAGAAAACCAACATCTGAGAAACCTAGAGTGTTCTGTCAGTATTTCAGTCTTCAGCCAGTACATTAAGCTTGTTTCACTTTGTTACCATGAAGACAGTGCCACAAACACAGCCGTTCACTGAAGATGGCCATTATGTATCAAGTAATCATTAATATGGATCAGTAGATAATTAATATAGAGATCAGTTAAAATCACTATTCCATAACAGTGTGCCTTCCCATTTTGAACAGAGGTCATTTGGTGGAGCGGGTCTGTGATAGCAGTGAATATAATCGACGTAGAGAAACCAGAAGGCAGATGACAAGTCTTACCGTGCGTGAGGATCGTCCTACTGGAGACAAGTCCTGTCACTGCGCCAAGTGTAGAGAAGCCTTCACAGATGGTTCTTTCCCTGAGAATCCACAAAGATCCCACCCTGGACACAAACCTAGTCCCCGTGAGGAATGTGGGTCGGCCTGCAGCTGTGTCTCGAGCCCCAGCCCTCACGTGGACCCAGGCCTTGGAGAGAAACCTTATGAACCTCAGGACACTGGGGGAGCTTCGAAGAGAGACTTGAAGAGTCGCGGTAGTAAACAATCTTTAGAATGCAAGAAATGTGGAAAAAGTTTCCCTTGCAGGTCGTCCTTTCGGGGTCACGTGAGGGGTCACTGTGGACAGAGAGTCCATGCGTGTGACGTGTGTGGGAAAGTCTTCATGTATCAGTCCTACCTTACACGTCACATGAGAACTCACAGTGGGGAGAGACCCTATGAATGTGTGAAGTGTGGAGAAGCCTTTGGGTCTGCTTCAAGTCTGCAAAGACACGTGAGGACACACACTCGGGAAAAACCCTGTAAATGTCAGCAATGTGGGAAAGCCTTCCCTGGTGACGACTCCCTTGAAGCACACATGAGAAGACATGAAAAGGACAGAACCTTGGAATGTAAGGAGTGTGGGCAAAGTTTCAGGAAGCATCTGCCTTTTGAACATCACATGGCCACACACAATGTCAAGAAACTCTATGAGTGTAAGGAGTGTGGCAGACTCTTTAGATATCACACAGCCCTTGGAGTCCATATGAGGACACATACTGGGGATAGACCCTACGAATGTAAGGAGTGTGGGAAAACTTTCCAGAAATGTGAACATTTTAATCATAACATGGCCACCCACAGTACCGTGAAACCCTATGAATGTAACTGGTGTGGCAGATCCTTCCGGGATTACACAAACCTGCGCGTCCATATGAGGACGCACACTGGGGAAAGACCCTATGAATGTCAGCAGTGTGGGAAGACCTTCAGATATCTTGGAAATCTGCGGGAACATACGACAACACACACGGGGGAGAGACTGTATGAATGTCAGCAGTGTGGGAAGACCTTCAGGTATAACTCATGCCTGCGACAACACATGTGGAAGCACAGTGGAGAGAGACCCTATAAGTGTCAGCACTGTGAAAAAGCCTTCATTCGTCACCACACTCTTGTAGTACATACTGTGAGATGGCACACCGAAGGTGGACACTTGGAATGTAAGGAGTGTGGTGAAACTTTCAGAAAGCATCAACCTTTCGAACGTCACATGGCCACACATGGTATCCTGAAACCCTATGAATGTAAGGAGTGTGGAAGAGCCTTCAAGTGGCACAGAGACCTACAGGTACATACGAGGACACACACTGGGGAAAGACCCTTCATATGTGAGCTGTGTGGAAAAGCCTTTAAGTCTCTCGCAAACCTTCGAGGACATACAAGGACACACACTGGTGAAAGGCCCTGCAAGTGTCAGCAGTGTGGGAAAACCTTCTCGACTCATGGAAACCTGCAAGTACATATGAGGACACACACTGGGGAAAGACCCTGTAAATGTGAGCAGTGTGGGAAGGCTTTCCTAAGTCCTGGAAACCTGCGAGCTCATAGGAGGACACACAGTGGAGAACGACCTTGTAAATGTGAGCAGTGTGGGAAAGCCTTCACCACTCCTGGAAACCTACGAGCTCATATGAGGACACACAGTGGGGAAAGACCCTGTAAATGCCAGCAGTGTGGGAAAGCCTTTACCCGTGCTGCATCCTTGCGGGTACATATGAAGACACACTAGGAAGAGACTTTATGAATGTCACCACTGTGGCAAAGTCTTCAGGAGTCCATCGCACCTGGAAGCACACATGCGGACACACACTGGGGAGAGACCTTTTAAGTGTACAGAGTGTCGGAAAGCGTTCAGTCGGCCTCAGTGTTTTCAAGATCATTTGAAAACGCACAACACAGTTAAATCCTATGAATGCAAGGAGTGTGGGAAAGCATACAAGTTTCCCTCATCCCTTCGAGGGCATATGAAGAAACACACTGGGGAGAGAACTTCACTGGTCACGACTCCGTTCAGGAACACGTGAGGAATCACATTGGACAGTGAACTTTTGTGAATCTGCGGTCTCTGGTAAGACCTTCCAATATTGCGTAGAACTGCAAGTATATGTGATGACAGTAGACGAGAATTGTGTGAATGTCCACCATGTGGGAAAGCCTTCAGGTGTCCCTCTAATCTTTGGGGATGCTTGTGAGAGCACAGTGATGTGAAACCCTGTGAAGTTAAGAACCATGGAAAAACCTTCCAGTATTTCATCAATCTGGGAGCACAGACACTGTGGGAAAATCGTTTGTTAAATGAGAACCAATTTACTGGAGACAAACCCGAATGGACACAATTTGGGGAATACTTCCCGTATAGAACGTCATGTATTTTGTTCATGACAGTTGTGGCAGGACAGAAATCATTTCATTGTTACAAACATGGCTTTGTTTTTGCAAGTGCCTCCTCCATGATAGAGATGCGAAGTGTCTTAATTTCTAGTTCCTGTTGCTGATATGAACACTCATGATCCTAAGTGTCCTTTGTCCTCTACATCTGTAGGACATACACTTTGTTGTCTCAGACTTGAAGTAATCACCTGGTTAGGTAAAACACATTTCTTTTCCATTACGATGTCTTAGACTCAGGTTGATAAGAACGTGTCTGTGGGAGGGGTGTGTGCGTACAACTTCACATAATTTTAGAAAAAAAACTTGAAGTTCATATTCCAAAAATTTCCCAATCTCTGATCATCATATAAGACTTTTTGATTGTTGAATGTTCTTTTCTGTTGCTGATACTGGAATTTCCTGACTCTGAATCAACTCTGTATTTTCAGTCTTCATTATTGAAACACATGTTTTCACATAAGTTTTCTCCTTTTATTGAGCAGTTGTTAAATTTTTTATGTTGTTTTTATGTCTTCTGAGAGTTATTGTTGGTGTCTTTGGTTGATTTTGTTCCAATATGACTTGGAAGAATGTGCCTTTTGACCATTGCTCAGGATTGCTTGTTTATTTTCCCCGCAACTAGCGATGGTGGTGGGAATATCTATGAAGTGCTTTCTTCTTACCCTCAGGAGCCAAAGTCTGGCATGCACAGTGCCAGTAATAGCAGCCAGAACTCCTGCCAAAATACAGCATAACATTCATTTTAGGCATGGGAGCCTCTTCGTTTTATTGACATTGGATGTAACAACATTTCATGGTCTCCATAATATTCCACAGTCCTGAAGTACCCGAGTCGCATACCAATTGGACTAGTGTTTGTGGTTTTACCCTTGGCAAAAGGAGAGAGTGTAATTCACCCTGTTGGGTTGGACATCAAACGGGTTAGTATTGCTGTCTCAGACCTTCAAAAGAATTTGCAGGGTGCTTGGACGACTAGGTCGGTGGATCTTGGAACCCTGAGTCTTGCCATTGTGGGTTAGAGCCCCAGATTCTGTGTAGAGATCATGTAAAATAAGTAGTCATCAAATAACATCTTACAAAGAGAAAGGATTCCCAGAAGCACACCCGAGATAATGTTTACTACGTTCATGCTTTTTAAAATACCCACCAGTAAACTATGAAAACAGTCTTTTTTCCTTAGAAGAGTGACCCGTAATGCCACCGGAACGCAAAACATGATGTGTCTGCATTAAGGATGAGGGATTTTTGTCTGGATCCCAGTGTGGTCTGGTTCCAAGATCAGATACCCTACATGATTATCTTGAGTTTGAGCAAACTTTAATTTTTTGAGACTTTATGTGCCTTTAAAACTAAAAGTTTCAACAAGTAGATGATGCCTTCCATTGAAAGGCACAGAATGAAATTGTCTCCATAGTGTGACAAAGTAGAGATGCAGAAGATTATCCGCCATCCAGAGCTGCCTTAGGGGTCCATGGAAAGTACAGAAGACTCTGCAGTTCCCTGGGGCATGACTGTCTCTGGTTATTATCCAAGGGAAAGTAAAAACTCGCTACACTTACCAGCTGGAATCCCAAATCCAGTGCATAGGTGAGTTA
>NW_026740227.1:0-11509 GCF_022355385.1 Mustela nigripes | reverse complement strand
ACTCTATATGAATATTAGAAAATAAAAATTAAAAATGAATAAACTAGACTAAACTAAACTAAAATTTAAAAAAGAAATCTAAAAAATAGAAATGCAAAAGAAAAACACAGGTGTATGTATCAAAAAGTTCAGGTTAGAAGGTTATTATGGAATTTTATGTACTGGACAGCTCACTGTGATGGTAAATAGGTTAAAAAATTATCTATATATAAAAAATAAGCCAGAATAGTGGGAACAAATTAAAAATAAAAGTTGTCCTATGGGGGCGCCTGGGTGGCTCAGTGGGTTAAAGCCTCTGCCTTCGGCTCAGGACATGATCTCAGGGTCCTGGGATTGAGGCCCGCATCGGGCTCTCTGCTCAGTAGGGAGCATGCTTCTCTCTCTCTCTCTCTGCCTGCCTCTCTGCCTACTTGTGATCTCTGTCTGTCAAATAAATAAATAAAATCTTTAAAAAAAAAGTTGTCCTATGAAGTAGTGGTGGTTGTTCTCTTGTAGTCTTTTTTTTTTTCTTTCCTGTTGGTTTTCTGGGGGAGGGGCCTGCCACGTGGGTTTTCAGTCAGTGATGTTCCCTGAGTTAAGTCCTCCCGTCCCCCTCAAGGGGATGGGCTCTGAGGAAACCTGTTTTTTCAGGCTTTTGTTCTCCGGAGGTTTTTATGTTTGCTCATTTGTTTTCTCTTGCCTTGACAGCTTTTGATGGTTTTTGTAGGTTTAGAGGAAAGCCAACTGAATCCTGACCTCCCTCTCAGAGAGAAGCCTCAGTCTGTTCTTCTGTGGGTGTTGCAGAGCCCATATAAATTTCCCCTTGGCCGCTGGCAGAGCAGGTTCTGAGTTGGGGTCCCTGGGAACAGAGGATCTCCTGCTTATACCCAAAACCATGGCAGCGGCGGCTGTCTGGGCAGCTCCAGACCACCATAGAGGTTCCAAGCAGTGATTGCACACTGAGATTTTCCCATTGGTTTGGTCTGGGAGTGCCTGGTCTTTCCAGGTCTAAGAGTGCTGGGCTTGTGCACACCTCTCTCAGGGGAGGGTGTGGGGCGTGTGTGTCTCAGGCTCTGATAGCGTGCTGCAGGTCCGAGAGCACCAGGCTAGGCCTTCACGCACCTCTCTCAGGGGAGTGTGGGGTGCGCCCGTCTCAGGCTCTGATAGCACGGCGTGGGTCTAAGAGTGCTGGGCTGGGCCTTAACGCACCTCTCTCTGGGAAGGGTGTATGGCGCACACCTCGGGCTCTGATAGTATGGCGTGGCATTCTGCCAGCTGGTGAGGCTCCCAGCCCCTCACAGGAGCTGGACCCCTGGCGCACTGGTGGCTCAGGGACTAAGACCTGGTTTCTCCGCTGCACTCTCTCTGGCTCAGTGCCAGGGGAGGCTGTCCTGGGTCTGGGGACTTGCTAGCCGCCATGATTCCCACAATTTTTCCCCATGATCCTTTGCTCTTTTTGAGTGCTTTCAACCAGACTCCAAGTTAATGCTGGTCCCCAATTGCAGGGCACTCTCATATTGGGGTATTACTTTCCAATCTGTCGCCTCTGGTGGCTCCCTCCCCCTTTTGTTTATCTTCTGATTATTAGTCCGATGTTCCCACTCTGCTTTACCTGCCCACTGGCATCTTCTGCCCCTGTAGAGATCCAGACATGTATAATTCTGATCTCAGCTGATTTCATGGGTGATCGGAGTTCTTTGGTAGGCGATCAGCTCACTTTAGGGTATAGGTTGAAACATCGCCTCCTTCTACTTCCCCCACCATCTTGTCTACCCCAGGATCCCAATATCTTACCTCTAGAGGTTTTCCCAGAAATTCTGATGCTGGCTCAGTTCTTATCACTTGATCTGGGACAAGCCCCCAGTGTTAGGGTCCATAATCAAAGGAGTGAGTCTGATACAAAGTGAAGGTCAAGCAAAGCTTTATTTCGCACCAAGCATTGAGAATCAAACTGACCGGTCAGGGCCATCTCTTGCAAAGAGGCGACCCCTCCCAGCCCCACAGACTAACTTTTATAGAGGTAGTTTAGCTGAGCTATACACAGGTGGTCAATGAGATTGCAATACACAGAGAAAACTGAACAGTCGTGTTAGGTCACATGCGGGTGGCCAATTGAATTACAATTCACCCTAGTAGATATATGTGTGGCCCACTGATTGGCTGTCTCTACCTGGCCTGACCCGCCCTTGTATCTAGGCTTTGCAAGTAAGTTCCTCTGGGAGGGGCAGGGTCAGTCTAAGTTTACTTCATAGGGTCAATCTAAGTTTACTGCATAAACAACAAAATGGCTCCCTCTGATTAAGTAGGTCCTTATGGGTCTCTTGCAGTCTGAGGGTTCTGGGCAGCTCTGAACAGAAGGGGTTCCTCCTAGATGGCAGGTAGAGTCCTTAAGTGTGGCTCAGGGGTTCCCAATCTGGAGGGCTTGTTGGCCAGGTCTCTGGGCACAGAAGCCTGAAAACACAAACTAGGGTTTGGGTTAGGGCTTAGGGGTATCCAGGCCCTATCTGCTGGTGCTGAGGCAGGAACCCTGGGAGCCGAGTCGAGCACAGGTGTCAGGAAGCACGTCACGCTGTGAGTTTGTGACTGGGGGGTGTCATTGAGGTTGGGGGTATCCTCAGGGAGGCACGTGGGATGTTCCATTCCTAGGTTTCTACATACCTTCGAATGGCACGGTTTCCTCCTGGGTGGCAGGCGGACTCCTAGGTTGTGGCCCAGAGGTCCCCAATCTGGAGGAACAGTGCCAGTGTGGCTTTAGAACTGTGGAGGGTTTGTGAGGTGTATTAGGAGCTTATGGAAGGCCCGGCAGTGCCAATTCACGCCACTGGAGGGCCTGGTGAGTTGTGGTGAGAGCAAGCATGGTAGGGGTGGCAATGCTGCTCGCCACCACTGGAGGCAGTGGCGAGCTGCTGTGGGAAACACACCAGAAGAGGAGTCTGTGCAGCCTGCTGGCTCTGAGGGCAGTGATGAGGTGCTGGGTGAGAGACCCTGAAACGTGAGGGACTGCAGCTTGTTTTTACAGGACGGAGTGTTGAGCTGAAGACTCTCTGTTTCCCCAGGCTCAAGAGTGGTGATAACAACTGCTGGATCCAAGCTCCCACTCAGCACTGTGCCCCGTTGCCCCAGGTTTGATGGGAATGTGCTGTCAGGATGGTTCAGGAGGGTCCTCCTGGTGGGGTTCTGGGGCCGGGGGAACCAAACTCGACCCATGGTGTCTTTGGAACCGAGAAGTTGAGTGTTTGTTTGGAAGAGTCTATTTGCTTCTCCAAAAAGGACAAGGACATTGGCCGGCTTGAGAAGGAAGTGAATGACCACTTCAGAAACAAGCATGTGTCTCTCCTTCACCCAGGAATCGGAGCAGGTGTGTAGGCTTTAGGTGGGAGGTGCCTCCTTATGCCCACCTGACAACCCTTCTTTGCTCTGGCTCCACGAGACCTGAAGTTTGGAAATCAGCGTCTGAATCCATCATGCAGCTTGTCCCAGGACGTCAGCATTCAGAGAAAACAGCAGACCCGTGGGGCATAGTGGCACATCCATGCCAGCATGGGAGGTAAAACTTCTCTTTCACCCCAAACATCCTGGCTTTTCTCTCGTCTCCAGTGGAGCCCCAAAATCACACGAACGCAGCCCCAAAATCACACTCCCCTGCAGGGAGTACCTGGCAGAAGATCTCATTTTCTCTGTTGATTTCTGGCTCACAAAGGTATTTGGAACATCTCTTTCCTAGGCAATCCCTTGGATTTGAAAGGGAAGATGAGATGGACTTGGTGTGTGTTTGGAACCTAGAATGTGTTCCTTCATCTAACAGTGTTTATTCCATAGGTCCTAGGCTGTGGTGGAATGGCCGGCCCCTAGAGTTAGGTGGCTGTTTATGGTCAGATAGAGGCTTGGATGATGGCTTCGCCTTTGTCCAAGGTGATGTATCTGAATGGATTCATCTTTTTTATCCAAAGAGTCCGATGAGGGCAGAGGGAACATTCAAAAGGATTCCAAGTAGCCTTGGGCAATTAAAAAGGGAAGCTTGACTTTCTAGTTTCATGCAGTGGACCATCTAGAGAGTTGGACATGTCAGCCTTTCTCTGCAGTTTCATGGGTGGTGAAGTCAGAAGGAGAGTCTTTGGGAATTCCCCTGGATAGAGGCATTCTGATGGCTTCCCAGGGCATGGCATCAGGAATCCTGGGGTGAATTTCTGGGGCTGCTTGCCGGACGCTGGGTGAGTCCTGTTATCCCCCAGGTTTTCTGCTTTCTCCTTAGGAAATTGCTGGCAGGGAATGTTCTGCTTCCAGCTGGAACACTTCCAGCGGAGCACTGTTGGTGGGCAAGCAGGTTGTAAGAGCCACTCTGGAAAAGCATGGTGGTTCCTCCAAAAGCTAAGAACTGAACAACCCTAGGATCCAGCAGTTGCCCTCCTAAGTATTTCCCTCAAGGGCACAAAAATGCACATTCAATGGGGGTACAAGCACTGTGATATTGACACCAGCATTATCAACCATAGCGAAGCGATGGAGGGAGTCCCAATGTCCATTTGCTGATGAGTGATATATATATATATACATATGTATATATATATATATATATATATATATATATATATATATGAATGTAGATATCTAATCTCCCACATATTCTTAAGGACTAGGAGCCACATTCAGAACGAATGAAATCTTATCATTTGCAAGGATGTGGATGGATCTAGAGTGGATTTAGCTAAGCAAAATCAGTAAGAAAAGACCAATAGCCTATAATTTGACTTCAATGGAATTTCAGAAAGAAAACATGAACATAGCAAGGGGAGAAAGATAGGTCAATGAGGAAAGACTCAAACTTAGAGCACCAACTGAGGGTGGCTAGAGAGCAGAGGTGTGGAGGGGAAGAATTTAATTGGTGACCGCTATTAGGGAGGGTACTTGTGAAGAGCTCTGGGTATTTTATCCAGGCGAGGATTCATGAAATCCTACCCCTGAAGCAAAGGAATGAACACTGCATGGAAACAAATTGGAATTGAAGTCAAGGAAGGAAAGAAGACTATGTTCTACTTCATGAAGAGTGAGGTAAAAACGGAGTGATTTTCACTCTCCTGTTCTGTTGATGATCACTTTCAAACACACACTGTGGTAGGATACACTAGTTTCTGTTTGCATAAGGAGCCCTCAGAAAGCTGCCAGGAAAGATTCAGATGTCAGAGAATGTCCATGGTCCACTGGTATGTTCCTTCCAGTTTGCCCAGGTACAAAGGTAAGTGGAGAGAAATAGGGCAGAAGAGAAAAGGAGGTGTTCTGCATTCAGGAGGTAGCCTTCCCCCTTTCACATGAAAGCCTTGGGCTAATGTAAATGGAGAAGGAGAGGGGATTCCAGAGTTTTGCGGCAGGCAGGGCATTTCAAGGGGGCCCCTGAGGAGAGATGAGCTAGGGGTGTGGCAGCCCCAAACTGTTGGTCCGGAGGTGGGTTACCCGAGGAGCAGAGTTGAGGATGGGTGTCAGGCAGCACACCAGGGTCTGGGTGGCTGCAGAACATGGAGGAGTATTCATGGGGACAAGCAGATTTCTCTGGCTCTGACAGCTTGGTGCAGCTCCAAATAGAGTAATTTCCTGTGGGGTGGCAGGTGGATTCCTATGGTGTGACTCTAGGGTTCCCAAGCCAGAGGCTTGCGAGCCAGGCCCCTGTAGCATGAAGCCGAAAAACACAATGTAGGGCTGGGTTATGGCCTTGGGGTATGGCAGCACCAATCTGCTGCCACTGATGAGGGCTCCCATTGGGGTTGAGTTGAGGGAATGCGTCCTGCAATGTGGCAGAATCAAGGTTTATGGCCAGGAGGAAATCTGATGATGGGGATGGTTTAGAAGGGTGCGTAGCTTTCTTCCTCTTTAAAATTGATACCAATTTGGGCAGAAATCTCCTGAGAATTGGCCGACATTGGGCGGCTCTTCCACTCACCTGACACCGTGGCCCAGAAGGCTTTCTTGCTTGAGGCATGTCAAGGCCACCCAGAAAAAGCGCTAAGATGACAAGGACCACCCGGGGACCTGGCGAAGGGAAGCATTCCCGGAGCAGAGTTGAGGGATGGGTGGCGGCCGGGCATCTGCCTCCAACTTTTCCGGCGGCTGAGGTGCCCAAGGACGGGGCTGACCTCCGTGGAGCACGCATGTTTCTCTCACTCTGAGGCTCATCCGAAGCGCCAAAAGGCACTGTTGGTGTCGAAATGGGAGGGGGAGGCGTGGCGCGGGACTCAGGGTTCCCCAGATGGAGGCCCCGAGGTTAGGACCCGGGAAGCTGAAGGCTGGGGAAGCAGGCGAGGGTTAGAGCCCAGGCTCCGGGGCGACCCGGCCCCATGGGACAGCGTCAGGGAGGGAACCCCCGCAGACGGAGGAGCGGGAGGCGTCGGCCTCGCCGGCCTCGCCGCAGCCTGCCTCGCCGAGGGCTTTCTGGCGTGGTTCAGGCGGGAGCGCTTGCTATGCCGGGTCAGGCTCTGGGGGCGTCCCTGCAGACGTGCGGCGCCCGAAGCGAGTTCGCGGTGCGTTTTCCGGCCAATTCTCACGGGGCCCCAGAGCAGGGGAGCGTTCCCGGAGCAGAGTTGAGGGACAGGTGGTGGCCGGGCGTGCACCTCCGACTTTTCGGGCGGCTGGGGCGCCCAAGGATGGGGCTGACCTCCGTGTGGTCAGGCAGGTTTCTCTCGCTCTGAGGCTTGTCCGAGGCGCCGAAAGGCACCTTGTGTTCTGGGGTGGGAGGCGTGGTGCAGGACTCAGGCTTCCCCAGTTGGAGGCCTTGAGGGACAGGACCCTTGAGGGAAGAAGTTGGGGAAAAAGAATTGAGGACCCATTACCAGGTCCTCAGTTGAGGAAGAAGGTGTGGGCTCGTGCCCGGGCCTCAGGGCAGGCCCGGCTCCATGGGACAATGCCAGGGAAGGGACCACCAGAAGCTGAGGAGCAGGAGGCCTTGGAATCGCCAGGGCCTGACAGCTTTGTATTAACACTTGAACATCTGGTGGGGTTCGGACATGATCGCTCATGATGCCGGGCCATGCCCAGGAGATGGTCATGCAGACGTGGCACCAGAAGTGAGTTTGCTGGGTGTTGTCTGGCCAATTCTCAGGAGCGTTCTTCCCAAACTGGGATCAGTTTGGACAGAATGCTCCCGAGAATTGGCCGGGGTTGGGCAGCCCTGCAGAACGCCCTGCTCCCCGTGGCTATGGGCCCTTTCTTGCTCAGGACATGTCGCCGACACCTGGAAAATGTGAGAGATGACACGACCCACCTGCCGGCACCAGTGCAGAGGAACGTTCCTGGAGCAGAGTTGAGAGATGGGTTCCCGTTTCTCCACATCCTTTCCAACACATGTTGATTCCTATCTTGCTGATTTGGGCCGTTCTAACTGGTGTCAGGTGATATCTCAATGTGTTTTAATTTGAGTCTCCATGAGGGCTAGTGATGATGAACATTTTTTCATGTGTCTGATAGCCATTTGTATGTCTTCATTGGAGAAATGTCTGTTCCTATATTCTGCCCATTTTTTTATATGATTGTCTGCTTTGTGTGTGTTGAGTTTGAGGAGTTCTTTATAGATCCTGGATATCAACATTTTGTCTGTACTATCATTTGCAAATATCTTCTCTCATTCCGTGGGTTGCCTCTGTGTTTTGTTGACTGTTTTCTTTGCTGTGCAAAAGCTTTTGAATTGATGAAGTCCCAAAAGTTCATCTTCGCTTTTGTTTGCTTTGTCTTTGGAGACATATCTTGAAAGAAGTTGCTGTGGCCAGTGTTGAAGAGGTTACTGCCTATGTTCCCCTCTACGATTCTCATGGATTCCTACCTCCAGTTTAGGTCTTTTATCCATTTTGAGTTCTCTTTGTGTTTGGTGTAAGAGAATGGTCGAGTTTCATTCACCTACACATAGCTGTCCCAATTTTCCTAGCACCATTTATTGAAGAGGCTGCCTTTTTTCCACTGTATATTTTTTCCTATTTTGTTGAAGATTATTTGACCATAGAGTTTATTGCCCATATCTGAACTCTCTACTCTGCTCCACTGGTCTATGTTTCTGTTTTTATGTGAGTCCCATGCTGTATTGGTGATCACAGCTTTGTATAACACTGGAAATCAGATAACGTGATGCTCCCAGTTTTGTTTTTCTTTTCGGCACTTGCTTAGCAATACAGGGTTTCTCTGATTCTACACAAATTTTAGGCTTGTGTTTGCTCTAGCGCTTTAAAACATACCAGTGGAATTTTCATCGAAATGGCATTAAAAGGATCGATTGCTCTAGGCAGTCACTTAACATTAAATGTCTAGACATTTTAGCAATGTTTATTCTTCTGATCCATAAGCATGCAATGAGCTTCTGTCATTTTTGTTTTCTTCAATTTCTTTCATGAGTGTTGTGTAGTTCCTCACTTACAGATCCTTTACCTCTTTGGTTTGGTTTCTTCCCAGGTATCTTATCGTTTGTGTGTTGTAGTAAATGGAATCAATTCTCTAATTTCCCTTTCTGTGTTTTCATTGGTAATGTATAAGAAAGCCAATGATTCCTGTACAATAATTTTGTATCCTGCCACATTATTGAATTGCTGATTGAGTTCTAGTAGTTTGGGGGTGGAGACTTTTGGGTATTCCATATAAAGTATGTCAACCGTGAAGAGAGAGATTGACTTCATTGCCAATTTGGATACATTTTATTTCTCTTTATTGTGTGTTTGCTGATGCTAAGACTTCGAATACTATGTTGAACAAGAGTGGTGAGAGTGGGCATCCTTGTCATGTTCCTGATCACAAAGGGAAGGCTTTCAGCTTTTACCCATTGAGGAGAATATTTACTATGAATTTTTCATATAAACATTTTATGAAGTTGACAAATATTCCCTCTATCCCTATACTTTGAAGTGTTTTAATCAGGAACAGATGCTGTTAAATGCTTTTTCTTCATCAATTGAGAGGACCATGTGGTTCCCTCTCCTCTCTTATTAATTTGTTCTGACATTGATTTGCGAATGTTGAACCACCCTTGCAACCTAGGGATAGACCTCACACAGTCATGGCGGATCATGTTTTTAATGTACTGTTGGATCCTATTAGCTAGGATCTTGTTGAGAATCTTAGCATCCATATTCATCAGTGATATTGGTCTGAAATTCTCCTTTTTCATGAGGTCTTTGCCTGGTTTGTGGATCAGGGTAATGCTGGCTTCATACAAAGTGTCTGAAAGTTTTCCTTCTGCTTCAATTTTTAGAAAGAGCTTCAGGAGAAGAGTGTTATTTCTTCTCTGAAGGTTTGGTAGAATTCCCCAGCAAATCTGTAAGGTCCTGGGCTCTTGTTTTTTGGGAGGTTTTTGATCACTGCTTCAATCCTGTTACTGGATAACAGTCTATGCAGGTTGTGATTTTCTTCTTGGTTCAATGTTGGGATTGTATAGCTTTCTAGGAATGCATCCATTTTACATAGGTGGCTTAGCTTATTGGCATACAACTGTTTATTTTTTAAATTTCTTTTCAGTATTACCCTATTCATTGTTTTAGAAGCACACCCAATGCTCCATGCAATCCGAGTGCCCTCTCTAATATACAAGTTTGGTTCCCACAACCCCAGAACCCCCGCCCCTTATAGTCCTCCGACTCATTTTCAGAGTCTGTCATCTCTCATGGTTCACCTCCCCTTCCAACTTCCCTCGACTCCCTTCTCCACGCCATCTCCCCTTGTCCTCCATGCTATTTGTTGTACTCCACACATAAGTGAAACCATATGATAACTGACTCTCTCTGCTTGATTTATTTCACTCAGCAGAATCTCTTCCAGTCCCGTCCATGTTGCTACCAAAGTTGGGTATTCATCCTTTCTGATGGAGGCATAATACTCCATAGTGTATATGGACCACATCTTCCTTATCCATTCTTTCGTTAAAGGGCATCTTGGTTCTTTCCACAGTTTGGCAACCGTGGCCATTGCTGCTATAAACATTGGGGTACAGATGGCCCTTCTTTTCACTCCATCTGTATCTTTGGGTTAATACCTAGGAATGTAATTGCAGGTTATAGGGAAGTTCTATTTTTAATTTCTTGAGGAATCTCCACACTGTTCTCCAAAGAGGCTGCACCAACTTGCCTTCCCACCAACAGTGTAAGAGGATTCCCCTTTCTCCACATCCTCTCCAACACATGTTGTTTCCCGTCTTGCTAATTTAGGCCATCCTAACTGGTGTAAGTTGACATCTTAATGTGGTTTTCATTTGAATCTCCCTGATGTCTAGTGATGATGAACATTTCTTCAGGTGTCTGAAAGCCATTTGTATGTCTTCATTGGAGAAGTGTCTGTTCATATCTTCTGCCAATTTTTTGATATGATTATCTGTTTTGTGTGTGTTGAGTTTGAGGAGTTCTTCATAGATCCTGGATATCAACCTTTTGTCTGTCCTGTCATTTACTAATATCTTATCGCATTCCATGGGTTGCCTCTTTGCTTTCTTGACTGTTTCCTATGCAGTGCAGAAGCTTTTGATTTTGATGAGTTTCCGAAATTTATTTTGGCTTTTGTTTCCTTTGCCTCTGGAGACATATCTTGAAACAAGTCGCTGTGGCTGATATTGAAGAGATTACTGCCTATGTTCTCCTCTAGAATTCTGATGGATTCCTGTCTCACATTGAGGTCTTTTACCCATTATGAGTTTATCTTTGTGTATGGTGTAAGAGGATGGTCGAGTTTCATTCTTCTACATAGAGCTGCCCAGTTTTCCCTGCACCAGTTATTGAAGAGACTGTCTTTTTTCCACTGTATATTTTTTCCTGATTTCTTGAATATTATTTGGCCGTAGAGTTGATGGTCCATATATAAGCTCTCTACTGTGTTCCACTGGTCTATGGGTCTGTTTTTATGCCAGTCCCATGCTGTCTTGGTGATCACTGCTTCATAGTAACCCTTGAAATCAGGCAACGTGGTGCTCCCAGTTTTGTTTCTCTTTTCAGCAATTCTTAGCAATACGGGGTCTCTTCTGATTCCAGCTCTTTGAAAGGTACTGGTGGAATTTTGATTGGAATGGCCTTAAATGGATCGATTCCTCTAGGCAGTATAGACATTTTAACAATGTTTATTCTTCTGATCCGTGAGAATGCAATGGTTTTCCGTCTTTTTGGTTTTCTTGCATTTCTTTCATGAGTGTTCTCTAGTTCCTCGAGTACAAATCCTTTAACTCTTTGGTTTGGTTTATTCCCAGGTAACTTAGGGTTTGGGTGCTGTAGTAAACGGAATTGATTCTCTAATTTCCTTTTCTGGATTTTCATTGATAATGTAGAAGAAAGCCACTGATTTCTGTACCATGATTTTATATCCTGCCACATTATTGAATTGCTGTATGAGTTTTGGTAGTTTGGGGGCGGAGTCTTTTGGGTTTTTCATATCAAGTATGTCATCTGTGAGGAGAGAGAGTTTGACTTCTTCGTTGCCAATTGGATACCTTTTAATTTCTCTTTGTGGTCTGATTGCTGTTGATAGGACTTCACATCCTATGTTGAACAAGAGTGGTGAGAGTGGGCATCCTTGTCATGTTCCTGAT
>NW_026740226.1:0-11510 GCF_022355385.1 Mustela nigripes | reverse complement strand
TTGACAGATTAGTCGCTGATGCCTTAGTTCCATATACGACCTGGTGTTCATCCTAAGCTATAACACAATTCTTTTTTTTCCTTTTTTAAAAATTCATTTATTTTCAGCATAATAGTGTCATTATTTTTCTTTTTAATTTATTTATTTTCAGAATAATAGTATCATTATTTTTCACCACACACAGTGCTCCATGCAACCCATGCCTTCTATAATTCCCACCACCCACTGGTACCCCAACCTCCCACCCCCTGCCACTTCAAACTCCTCATATTGTTTTTCAGAGTCCATATTCTCTCATGATTCACCTCCCTTTCCAAATCCCCAGCTCCCTTCTAACTCCAATGTCCTCCATGCTATTTGTTATGCTCTACAAATAAGTGAAACCATATGATAATTGACTCTCTCTGCTTGACTTATATCACTCAGCATAAGCTCTTTCAGTCCCGTCCATGTTGGTACAAAAGTTTGGTATTCATCCTTCCTGATGGAGGCATAATACTCCATAGTGTATATGGACCACATCTTCCTTATCCATTCGTCCATGGAAGGGCATCTTGGTTCTTTCCACAGTTTGGCGACCATGACCATTGCTGCTATAAACATTGTGGTACAGATGGCCCTTCTTTTCACTACATCTGTATTTTTGGGGCAAATACCCAGTAGTGCAATTGCAGAGTCATAGGGAAGTTCTACTTTAATTTCTTGAGGAATCTCCATACTTTCTAAAAAAAAGAGGCTGCACCAACTTGCATTCCCACCAACAGTGTAAGATGGTTCCCCTTTCTCCACATCCCCTCCAACACATGTTGTTTTCTGTCTTGCTAATTTTGGCCATTCTAACTGGTGAAAGGCAATATCTCAATGTAGTTTTAATTTGAATTTATCTCATAGCTAGTTATGATGAACATATTTTCATGTGTCTTATAGCCATTTGCATGTCTTCATGGGAGAAGTGTCTGTTCATATCTTCTGCCCATTTTTTGATATGATTGTCTGTTTTGTGTGTGTTGAGTTTTAGGAGTTTATTATAGATCCTGGATATCAAGCTTTTGTCTCTGCTGTCATTTGCACATACCTTCTCCCATTCCGTGGGTTGCCTCTTTGTTTTCTTGACTGTTCTCTTTGCTGTGCAGAAGCTTCCGATTTTGATGAAGTCGCAAAAGTTCATGTTTTCTTTTGTTTCCTTTGCGTTTGGAGACATATCTTGAAAGAAGTTGCTGTGCCTGATATCAAAGAGATTACTGCCTATGTTCTCTAGGATTCTGATGGACCCCTGTCTCACGTTGAGGTCTTTTATCCATTTTGAGTTTAACTTTGTGTATGGTGTAAGAGAATGGTCGAGTTTCATTGTCCTACATATAGCTGCCCAGTTTTCCCAGCACCATTTATTGAAGAGACAGTCTTTTTTCCACTGTATATTTTTTCCTGCTTTGTCGATTATTTGACCATAGAGTTGAAGGTCCATATCTGGGCTCTCTACCCTGTTTCACTGGTCAATGTGTCTGTTTTTATGCCAGTACCATGCTGTCTTAATGATCACAGTTTTGTAGTAAGGCTTGAAATCATGTAACGTGATGCCCCCAGTTTTATTTTTGTTTTTCAACATCTCCTTCATGATTCAGAGTCTCTTTTGATTCCATTCAAATTTTAGGATTTTTTGCTCCAGCTCTTTGAAGAATACCGGTGGAATTTTGATCGGAATAACATTAAAAGTATAGATTGCTCTAGGCAGTATGGGCATTTTACAAAGTTTATTCTTCGGATCCAAGAGCGTGGAATGGTCTTCCATCTTTTTATGTCTTCTTCAATTTCTTTCATGAGTGTTCTGTAGTTTCTTGAGTACAGATCCGTTACCTCTTTGGTTAGGTTTATTCCCAGGTATCTTATTGTTTTTGGTGCTATAGTAAATGGAATCAATTCTCTAATTTCCCTCTCTGTATTTTCATTGTTAGTGTATAAGAAAGCCACTGATTTCTGTACATTGACTTTGTATCCTGCCATGTTGCTGAATTGCTGTATGAGTTCTGGTAGTTTGGGAGTGGAGACTTTTGGGTTTTCCATAGAAAGGACCATGTCATCTGCAAAGAGAGAGAGTTTGACTTCTTCATTACCAATTTGGATACATTTTATTTCCCTTTGTTGTCTGATTGATGTTGCTAGGACTTCTAATATTATGTTGAACAAGTGTGGTGAGAGTCGCATCCTTGTCTTGTTCCTGATCTCAATGGGAAGGACGAAAGTTTTTTCCCATTCAGGATGATATTTGCTGTGGGTCTTTCTTAGATAGATTTGATGAAGGTCAGGAATGTTCCCCCCATCCCTATACTTTGAAGCGTTTAAATCAGGAACGGATGCTGGATTTTGTCAAATGCTTTTTCTGCATCAATTGAGAGGAACATGTGGTTCTTCTCTCTTCTCTTATTAATTTGTTCTATCACATCGATTGATTTGCGAATGTTGAACAATCCTTGTAGCCCAGGGATGAATCCCACCTGGTCATGGTGGATAATCTTTTTAATGTGCTGTTGGATCCTGTTTGCTAGGATCTTATTGAGAATCTTAGCATCCATATTCATTAGTGATATTGGTCAGAAAATATGCTTTTTGGTTGGGTCGTTGCCTATTTGGGGGATCAGGGTAATGCTGGCTTCATAGAAAGAGTCAGGAAGTTTCCCTTCTGCTTCAATATTTTTGAAACATCTTCAGAAGAATAGGTGTTATTTCTTCTTTGAAAGTTTGGTAGAATTCTCCGGGGAATCCATCAGGTCCTGGGCTCTTGGTTTTTGGGAGGTATCTAATCACCACTTCAATCTCGTTACTAGATATTGGTCTATTCAGGTTGTCAAATTCTTCCTGATTCAATTTTTCAGTTTTCCAGGAATGCATCCATTTCATCTAGGTTGCTTAGCTTATTGGCATATAACTGTTGATAATAACCTCTGATGATTGTTTCTACTTCCTTGTTGTTCATTGTGATCTCTCCCTTGTCATTCAAAATTTTATATATTTGAGCTTTCTCTCTTTTCATTTGGATTAGTGTCACCAATGGCTTATTGATCTTATTGATTCTTTCAAAAAACCAGCTTCTAGTTTCCTTGATACGTTCTACTGTATCTCTGGTTTCTACCTCAACGATACCAGCTCTCATCTCCATTATGTCCCTTCTTATCTGTCGAGTTGGTTTGATTTGTTGTTGATTCTCCAGTTCTTTAAGGTGTAGAGAAAGCAGCTGTGTTCTGGATTTTTCAGTTTTTTTGTGGGGGCTTGGATGGCTATGTATTTCCCTCTTAGGACCAACTTTGCTGTATCCCATAGGTTTTGGATCAAAATGTCTTCATTGTCATTGGTTTACATGAATTGTTTCAGTTCTTCCTTGATCTCCTGGTTGATCCAAGCATTTTTAAGCAAGATGTTCTTTAGCTTCCAGGTGTTTGAGTTCCTTCCTAACTTTTCCTTGTGATTGAGCTCAAGTTGCAAAGCATTGTGATCTGAGAATGTGCAGGGAATAATCTCAGTCTTTTGGTATCAGTTGAGTCCTGATTTGTGACCCCAGTATGTGGTCTATTCTGGAAAAGGTTCCAGGTGCACTTGAGAAGAATGAGTATTCTTTTGCCTAGGGTGGAATGTTCTGCATATCTATGAGGTCAATCTGGCCCAATGTGTCATTCAATGATCTTGTTTAATTATTCATTTTCTGCTTCGATGATCTGTCTATTTCTGAGAGAGGCGTGTTAAGATCTCCAACTATTTGTGTATTCATATCAATATGATTCATATCTTTATTAACAATTTTCTTATGTAATTGGCTTCTCCCATATTGGGAGCATATATATTTACAATTGTTAGATTATCTTGGTGGATAGTCCCTTTAAGAATGATATATTGTCCTTCTGTATCTCTGACTAAAGTCTTTAGTTTAAAATCTAATTTGTCTGATATGTGAATCGCTACCCCAGCCTTTTTTTGAGTTCCATTGGCATTAACGATGCTGCTCCATTCTTTCACTTTCAGTATGAGTGTATCTTTAGGTTTAAAATGGGTCTTCTGTAGACAACATATAGATGGGTCCTGTCGTTTTACCCGTCTGCAACCCTGTGCCATTTTATGGGAGCATTTAGGCCATTCACATTGAGGGTGATTATTGATAGATACGTTTTAATTGACATCGTGTTACCTTTGAAGACTTTCTTTCTGTAGATTGTCTCTATATTTCTGTTCAATGCTATTCTTGGGCTTTTTCCTCCTTTAAAGAAGCCCTCTTAATATTTCCTGCAGTTTCGGTTTGGTGGTTGCATAGTCTTTTAAGCCATGCCGGTCCTGGAAACTCTTTATCTCTCCATCAATTTTGAATGTCATTCTTGCTGGATAAAGTATTCTTGGCTGCATGTTCTTCTCATTCAGTACCCTGAATATATCTTGACAGCCCTTTCTGGCTTGGCAGATCTCTGTGGACAGGTCTGACGTTATTCTGATGGGATTTCCTCTGTACATAAAGATCTTCTTTTTCCTAGCTGCTTTCAGGAGGTTCTGCCTACAATTATAATTCTTCATTCTTACTATTAGGTGTATCAAGGGCTTTCGAGACTCTGTAATCTTGGGGGGAAACCTTTCAGCCTCTAGTACATGAACCTGGTTCCATTCCCAAGATTTGGAAAATTTTCATGTAGAACATGTTCCACCAAATCTTCTAGACTTCTTTCTTTCTCCTCCCCTTCAGGGATTACAATAATTCTGACGTTGGAACTTTTCATGGCATCATTTATTTCACTGATTCTGTTTTCGTGGCTCCTAAGTTGTTTGTTCCAGACTTCCTCCTGGTTCTTTATCTCTATCTGTTTGTCCTCTAGATCACTAATTCTATTATGTCTCAGTTACTCTAGAGTTGAGAGAATTTAGATTAGATTGGAACTCATTGAGAGCATTGTGAAGTTCATCCCTGGTAGCTTTCAGCTCTTCCCTTATATTGAAAACATGATCTCAGGTCATTTTTAGTTCAGCCCTAATCAATTCCATTTGGTCACCCATGGCTTTCTCCAACCTAGCTATTGCTTGGATAATTGTTAGCCTGAATTCTCTATCCAACATATTGTCTATGTTGATAGCCTTTATCTCTGTTGCAAAAGGTCCATCCTCTGCATTTTTCTTCTGCTGGGCATTCCTCCTCCTAGTCATTTTGGTGAGAGATTGCTGAACGGGTGTAGCTGCCTGTATTGACTGTGGTGCCGTCAAGGTGCACCCTGAAATGCTTCTGAGCACCAGGGTTCCCCACCCAAATGAGAGGAAAAAGAAAAGGAAAAAAGAGAGAGGGAGAGAGACAGGAAAGAAAGGTGAGATAAAAGACAAGATTTAGCCAAAATGGGCCCCAAGGTAAGATATATGAAGTATACAAACAGACACAGACAAACAAAAAGACTGATAAATGTATATGACAAGAGAAAAAAAATATATATGCAAATAAAGGAAGAACCTCCCCCAAAAAGAACCCTGATTGTAAGATTTATATGTTATTAGGACAAACACAGAAACACAGAAATTATTGTAGAAGAAAAAGTTGGGAGAGTGGTTGTAAATTCTCTGTGTGGGTGAGGAAGTTTGTTTTGATTCTTCCTGGGTGAATATTGATAACTTTGTTAAAAGACTCAACTTTCTTAAGAGAAGGGGGGATTAGGAATTGGTTTACCTATAGGGGTGGCATTGATTGGGTAAGGGGTATTACCTTGAAGTTAAGCTCTATATGAATATTCGAAAATAAAAATTAAAAAAAATGAATTAACTAGAATAAACTAAACTAAAATTTAAAAAAAGAAGTTTAAAAAATAGAAATGCAAAAGGAAAACACAGGTGTTTGAATCAAAAATTTCAGGTTAGAAGGTTATTATGGCATTTGATGTACTGGACATCTCACTGTGACGGTAAATAGGTTAAAAATATCTATATAATAATAAAAAATTAACTATATAAAAAATATAAGCCAGAATAGTGGGATCTAATTAATAATAAAAATTGTCCTATGCAGTAGTGGTGGTTGTTCTTTTGTCATCTTTTTTTTTTTTTTTTTTTTCCTTTTCTGGTTCGTTATTTGGGGGAGAGGCCTACCACGTGGGTTTTCAGTCCTTGAAGTTCTCTCAGCTAAGTCCTCCCTTCACCTTCAAGGGGATGGGATCTGAGGAAACTGTTTTTTTGGGCTTTTGTTCTCTGGAAGTTTTTATATTTGTTCACTTTTGCTTCTCTTTCTAGCCTAGACTGCTTTTGATGGTTTTTGTAGGTTTAGAGGAAAGCAAACTGTACCCTGAACTCCTTCTCATAGAGATGCTTCAATCTGGCTGCAGAGCCCAAATAAATCCCCCCTTGGCCGCTGGCAGAGCAGGGTCCCTGTCGTGGTCCCTGGGGACTCAGGACTTTTTGCTTGTACCCAAAACCATGGCAGCGGCGGCTGTTTAGGCAGCTCCAGACTGCCAGAGAAAATCCAAGCAACGATTGCACACTGAGATTTCCCCACTGGCTGGGGCTGGGAGTGCCTGGTCTTTCCAGTCCGAGAGCACCTGGCTGGCATTTGTGTGCCCTGATCTCAGGGGAGGGTCCATGACACGAATCAAAAGAACTCTGAAGGCAAAACAGGGCACTTGTGTGGGGACTTCAAAAAGGCTGTGCTTCTGTTGGCTGGTTAGGCTCCTGGCCCCTCACTGGAGCTGGGCGCCACACACTCTCAGGCGTGCTGGTGGTTCAGGGACCAAGACCTGGTTTCTCTACTGCACTCTCTCTGGCTATGGGCTAGGGGTGGCTGTCCTGGGTCTGGGGATTTAAGCCCCGACCCTAACAACCAGATTCCCGCAATTTCCCCCCAGTAATCCTTTGCTCTTTTTGACTGATTTCTACCAGACTCTCGAGTTAATGCTGGTCCCCAGGTGCAGGGCACTCTCGTATTGGGATATTACTTTCCAAAGGGTCATCTCTGGTGGCTCCCTCACCCTTTCGTTTATCTTCCAATATCAGTCTGACTTTCCCACTCCTCTTTACCTTCCCACTGGTGTCTTCTGCTCCAGTAGAGATCCAGACATATATAACTCTGATCTCAGGCTGATTTCGTGGATGATTGGAGATCCTTGGAAGATAACCATCTCACTTTGGGGTGCAGGTGAAAGGGTGCCCCCTCCTACTTCCCCGCCATCTTGGCTGTTTCATAAAATATACCACAACTCCTAAACACCCATTAGCCAGTTCCCACATTCCCTGCATGTATCTCTTTACTGTAACCCTCAGCATGGTTTTCAGAGACCTGAGTCACTCCTGGTTTGTCTCCTTCTCTACATATTCTTTTCAGTTTTCCCTTCCTTCTACTAAGGCCATGGTATTCTTCCTGGGGGCATTTAGGAAGGATGTCATATGATATCCCCCTTTTTCTCCTTTTCCATTTCACATCACCCAGTACTGTGGCATTCCTGTCAATGCAAGTACCAGGGGTTCAAACTCCCTGATGGCTGAGGAATACTCTATTGGCAATATGGACTACACATTCTTTAACCACTAGTCTTTGCAAGGGCATTGAGGCTCAATCTACAGTTCTGCTCAGTTGGACCTTGTAGAGCATCAATATAGGTCATTCATTTTCCTCTAATTAAAAAGACTTAGTAAACATGGCTATACCCATTACCACAACAGGTAGAGTTAACTAGTGATGTCAAGGACTGCTGTCCAGTGCTCTTCCTTAAGGGTTATCTATGATGCAGAATAACAAACTCCTTGAAGCCTTTGCAAAGACATTTAAGGTAAAGCCAGGTAAACAGAGCCCCCTAATTGTTTATGACTAGTATTTCTTAAAACTAGGAGATGGGGGCCCAGACAGCACAATATTTCCATGCCCTAACATCTTTCCTTGAAAAGGGACTTTTCGTCCCTTATTCATTACTGATCCATAGGTAAAAGATGGTGACAAAGAACTCTCTCATGCACAGGATGAAAACCTCACAGAGAGCTGATGATACCCAAGAGGCTTTACTGTTTCTTGAGATCTCTAGAAATTGTAGTGGAAATAGCAAAGCCTTGCTGTCTCTGGAGAAATGCTGGACTAAAACCTGGTATACCTAATCTCATTTTCTTTTCTTTTTGTATAGAAGGGGGAAGTGGGACATTAACACACAAGACAAACTGAGTTCATGATCAGGTTCAGAGGGCTCTTTTTCTGTCCTTCCCGGGCTTCCTACCTAAAGCTGTAGGATTCAAAGTTCATGTTAGAGGGACGGCTGCTTCAGTGAAGCCAGTTTCTGTGAATACCAAAGCATTGAGGTTATAACAACCTGTCCTCATTAACCCACGCCTGATCAGTACACTTGGCTGGAATAGTCATGGGTGAGACAAGACGAACCCAAGCCCTTCCAAACTGCTGGAGCTGCCTGGGTCTTTCATCAAGGCAGTTGCAAAGCAAGTCGTTGTCATCTTCTCCATGGCCGAATTCATAGTCTTTGGTCGTGACTGTCATCACCAGCCATCTGGACTTCGGGAAAGGCAAGATCCACCATTCCACCTTAGCCATAAAATTCCGAGAAAAAATCATGCATCGGGGCGCCTGGGTGGCTCAGTGGGTTAAGCCGCTGCCTTTGGCTCAGGTCATGATCTCAGGGTCCTGGGATCGAGTCCCGCATCGGGCTCTCTGCTCAGCAGGGAGCCTGCTTCCTCCTCTCTCTCTCTGCCTACTTGTGATCTCTCTCTGTCAAATAAATAAATAAAATCTTTAAAAAAAAAAAAAAAAGAAAAAATCATGCATCAAACAAAGCCTCAAGGGAGGAAATGCGAGCCCTGGACATGATTATGGTTCTCCCTCCCAATCAGGGAAATTCTGATCAGGAATAAGGCCACCCAAGGAAAGCTCAATGGGAACACTCGCAACAGTGCCAAAGACATGTCTGGAGTCTTCAAGAGCTAGGACACGTGTACTTCGAGCATCTCTAGAAATTGTGCCAAAATGGCCTCCTTATATTCAAAGTGACAATGCACCAAAGGCAGACTCTACATCCTATACCGTGAGATCCAGGAAGGATACATGTACTTGGAGTCCACAGAAGCAAGCATGGAGCATGTTGGAAGAGACCCATAGCCCAAGTGAAGTGATCTGAAAGACTTCCATGCCTGTTTCAGAATGACAACTTGTATCTCCAAAAGGACGCTTTGAAGAGGATTCAAATGTTGAATAACCTTTTGAATTCCCACAAGGTGTAGCAGTTCCTGTCTGGGGAACTGCATGGAGATGTGAAAGCACAAGCTTGCCTTAACCCTCTCATCACCATCCCCCAAATGGTTTCATGCAATAAGGAAACTGTCCTTCTTGTGGAAGATGGGCATTTCTAATAGAGCCAGTAGAAATGTACAATGTGTCAACAAGAGGCCATTACAGCAGGACAGAGAGTGGATGCTACAGGTTGTTAAGTTGATACAGGAAGACAAATAACAGGAGAATGAACAAGGGATCTCTGAGCGAAGGTCTGGCATTTTAGGATGGTGGGAGGTTCCCTCTAACTGGCTGCATTCCATAGGGACCTAGGTCCAAATTAAATAAAATATTCTCCTGCCCCAGTCAATCCTTGCACACTGAATTTTTGTTGTTGTTGTTGTTGTTGTTTGTTTTGTTTTTGTCAAACAATGCACATGCCCATATTGGACAGAGAGAAAGAGAGATAACAATCAGGGGGTGGAGCTGGAGAGGGAGAAGCTGGCTTCTCCCTGAGCAGAGAACCTGAGACCAGAGTCGATGCCAAGACCCTGGGATCATGAGTTGAGCTTAAGGCCGCCTCTGAAATTATGAACACACCCGGGACCCAACTTTTGACTTCTGAATACATCCTTGTTCTAGACAAGAGTCGCTGACCTGTCATTGTTCAGAAATGCAAAGGATACCAATTTTGGCTTGGGCTGGTGTTGCTTGAGCTATCCACCTGCTTTGAGAGCTGGTATAGCTTGTCCTCTTGAAGTCAGTGACTTGGTATGGAGACAATACACTCCCATGCATATTTAGGTAAAGATAATTCCTCCACTGATAGATTTTGCAGGGGGATTGACACTAGGTCTTTTGGTGCTCTGCTTCTGTGGATGGTAATGGGAGTCCTCTGTGCCTCTGAATCTGGATATCTTTTTCTGCTCCCAGATGAGGACATTTTCAGCTCTAATTTCTCAAAGACAGGTTCTGCCCTCTTTTTTTTTTTTTTTTTTTTTCTCTCACTCCTAGTTCTCCTACAATAGGCACCTTTTTCCATTCCTTGGAGTCAATGACTTCCTTAATCTCATTGCCGTGTTCCATCATTCTTCCTTCTCTCTTTGGATTTCCTTCCTTATTTTCCAGTCTTTTTATTTTTTTTTTTTTCAGATCACTATATCAGACATCATTTTCTTTTCTCTTTGTCTAGAAAGGGGTAGTGGGACATTAACACCCAGGACATCCTGAGTTCTTGGTCATGCTCAGAGGGTTCTTTTTCTGTCCTTCCCCAGGCTTCCTACCTATAGCCATAGTACTCAAAGGTCATGGGAAAGGGATGGTTGCTTCAGTGAAGCCAACTTATGTGATGTCACCAAGCCTGGAAGTCATAGAAATCACTACTCCCCAAACCACACCTGATCTACACTTGGCTGGGTTAGTCATGGGTGGGCCAAGAGAATTCCAAGTCCTCCCAATCCACTGGAGCTGCCTGGGTCTCTCACTAAAACAGTTTACAAAGCGAGTTGGTGTCACACTCCCCAAGGCCACTTTTGCAGTCTATTGTCGTGACAGTCAGCACCAGTCATCTGGACTACAGCAAAAGACAAGAATCCACCATTCCATCTTATCTACGATAGGCGAAGAAAGAATCAGGTATTGAACAGACTCAGGGGAGAAACTCCATGTCCCACACATGTATATGGTCCTCCCACCCAATCAGGGCACTTCTGTCTAGGGAAAGCCCATCCAAGGAAACTTCACAGGAAGCATCCACAACCTTGCCAAAGGTAAGCCTGGAGTTTTTAACAGCGAACACATGAGTTCTTCTAGCATCTCAAGAAATCATGCCAAGAGGGCTTCCTGATCTTCAAAGTGACCAAGCATGAAAGTCAGACTCTACACCCTAGAACATGAGTCCCAGGACGAACTCATGTACTTAGAGTCCACAGGAGCAAGTGTGAAGTATGTCAGAAGAGACATATTGCACAAGGAAAGCCATCTGAAAGACACTCATCCCCGTTTCAAGAAGAAAACGTGTATTTTCAAAAGGAAACATGGAAGAGGATTCAAATGTCGAAGAACCTTGAGCATTCCCAGAGGGTGATGCAGCTACCGTGGAGGAACATATGGAGATATGGCAGCACAAGCCTGCCTTAACCCTCTCATGAAAATCCCCCTATTGCCTTCATGTGATAATCAGTGTTTCTTGCAGAAGATGTGCATGTTCTATTGGAGCCAGGAGAGGAAGAACAATGTGAAAACCAAAGGCCACACCAGCGGGACAGACAGCGGATGCTACAGGTTGGTGAGGAAGTACAGAAAGACA
>NW_026740225.1:0-11511 GCF_022355385.1 Mustela nigripes | reverse complement strand
TCTTGTTGATTTTGAGGGGAGTTCTCTGCACCTCCTGGATTTTGATGCTTGTTCCCTTTGCCATATTAGGGAAATACTCTACAACAATTCTCTCCAATATACCTTCTGCTCTCCTCTCTCTTCTTCTGGAATCCCAATTACTCTATTGTTGTTTCATCATATGGTATCACTTATATCTCAAATTCTCCCCTTATGGTTTAGTAGTTCTTTGTCTCTCTCTCTTTTTAAGATTATATTTATTTATTTGACTAACAGAGATCACAAGTAGGCCGAGAGGCAGACAGAGTGAGAGGAAGGGAAGCAGGCTCCCTGCTGAGCAGAGAGTCCAATTATAGGCTCGATCCCAGGACCCTGAGATCATGACCTGAGCCAAAGGCAGAGGCTTTAATCCACTGAGCCACCCAGGTACACCCCCTTTTTTTTTTTTTATCAGATTTTATGTTGTTTGTATCTCTTTTGCTCAGCTTCTTCATTCTCTCTCATTTGGTCTTCTATATCACTGATTCTTTCTTCTGCCTCATTTAGCCTAGCACTACGAGCCTCCATTTTTTATTGCACCTCATTAATAGCTTTTTTTACTTCAACTTGGTTATATTTTAGTTCTTTTATTTCTACAGAAGGGGCTTTTATATCTCCAGAGAGGGTTTCTCTAATATCTTCCATGCCTTTTTTGAGCCTGGCTAGAACCTTGAGAATCGTCATTGTGAACTCTATATCTGATATATTACCAATGTCTGTATTGATTAGGTCCCTAGCCTTAGGTACTGCCTCTTGTTCTTTTTTTTTTTTTTTTTTTGTGGTGAGTTTTTCCGCCTTGTCATTTCTTCCAAATAAGATCATATGAAGGAGCAAATAAAATACTAATAGCGTGGCAAAGACCCAAGGAAAATGCGCTTTAACCAAATAAGAAGAGACCGCAAATCGTGAGGGGGAGAATGGGGATAAAGAGAAGTTCAGAGAAAAAAATTTAAAAAAGAAAAAAATATAAAAAAATATATATATATATATATATATATATATATATATATATATATGTATTAGACCGCTGACAAGAACAGGGTCACCCACTTAATTTTGAGAGTATTTTGGTCTCTTAGAAGAAATAACCTCCCAAAATTTTAAAGAATGAAAAATGTACATAAGGGTAAACACAGTGAAGGGATGGAATATGCCTATAAAGATGAAAAAAATTTTTTTTTAATTTCTACAAAAGGAGTTGATAAAGTATGTTGGTTGGGAGAATAAAGAAAAAGAAAGTGGAGAGAATTTGCCCAGGTTGGAAACTAGAACAAGCCCGGAGCTAGATTTTGGGCATATTTTGATCAATTAGAAGAAGTTGTACCCCAAATTTTTTAGAAGAAAAAAACCCTATGTGTATACAAAAAATAAAGTTAAATAAAATGGAGGATAAAATATGACTATAATAATGAGGGTTAAAAAAAGATTATTATTATTTTTTATGAAAGGTATTGTTAAGATAAACTAGTTAAAAAAATATTAAAAAAGAAATGGGTAAAAGTTAAAAAAATTTAGCAGAAGAAAAGAAATTAAACTAAATTAAATTAAATTAACTGCAAGACTAAAGAATCATGGAGAGAAAGCCATGAGTTCCATGCTTTGCTTTCCCCTCCTCTGCAATTCCGCTGCTCTCCTTGGTAAGTGAACTTGGTCTTTTATGGATTTCTTATCGATCTTCTGGGGGTGGGGCCTGTTGTAGTGAATCTCAAGCGTCTTTGCCCGAGGTGGCAAAGACACTCCCTTACCAGAGGCTGGCTAAGTAATCTGCTTTTGTTCCCTAAACACTTTCAGTAGAGTTCCGGAGGACAGTAATGAAAATGGCGGCCTCCCAATCTCCAGCCAGAGGAGCTGAGAGCTGGGGCCCCACTCCTCAGTGCGCCCTCAGAGAAAAGCGCTCAATCACTCCAGTCTCCCTGGCCTCTAGCTGCACTCCAAGCATACCCAGCCTGCGCCAGTTTAAAGTAACACCGTGCTGAGAGCTCACTCCCCGGCTCTGTCTCTGTAGCTGGCTTCCGCACTCTAATACCTGCAAGCTCTGCGACACTCAGATACCCCTGATCCTTCTGTGACCCTGAGGGACCTGGGGCCATGCTGACCCTTCGTGGGCTTCACCCCAGTTTAGCCTCTGGAGTGATGTCCGTCAGTGGAACAGACTTAAAAGTCCTGATTTTGTGCTTCATTGCTCCACTGCTTACTGAGAGCCAGCCCCTCCCTCTGCAGTCTATCTTCCTGTAGCTTTGGATTCACTTCTCTGCCGGTCCTACCTTTCAGAAAGTGGTTGATTTTCTGTTTCTAGAATTGCTATTCTTCTTCTCTTCAATCTCCCATTGGATTTGTAGTTGTTTGCAATGGATTGATAAGCTATCTAGCTGATCTCCTGTTACCTGATGTTGTCTCAGCCTGCTACTTCTCTGCCATCTTGACTCCTCCCCACAAAAAAATCTTTTTGAACATTCATTATTATAGTCATATTTTATCCTTCATTGTATCTAACTTTATTTTTTATATACACATAGGGTTTTTTATTGTAAAAAATTTGGGGTACAAATTCCTCAAATAGATTAAAATACACCCTAAATCTATCACTGAGCTTGTTCTAGTCTCCATCCTGAGCGAATTCTCTCCACTTTCTTTTTCTTTATTCTCCGAACCAACTTACTTTATCAACTCCTTTTGTAGAAATTTAAAAAAAAATTTTTTTCATCTTTACACTCATAGTCCATCCCTTCATGGTGCTTACCCTTATATATGTTTTCCATTCTATAAAAACTTTGGGAGGTAGTTTCCTCTAAGAGACCAAAATTAAGTGGGTGACCCTGTTCTAGTCACCAGTCTAATTTAGTTATATATATATTTATAAATAAATAATATTTATAAATGTATACTTATAATATTTATATATAAAATATAAAATATATAATATATAATACAATATATAATAATATATAATATATAAATAATATAATACATAAATAAATTATATATAATATATAACATTATATATAGAATATATTTATATAATATTATAAATTTATAAAAATGAATATATTTTCATATTTATTAATAATGTAATAAATATATATAAGTATTTATAATATTTATAAATAGTAAAAATATTTTTAGTTATTTATAAAATAAATATTTATAATTAAATAAAAATTATATATATATCCTATTTTATAGTTATTCTTTATATTTTTTATTTGTTTTATTTTTTATATTTTTTAATTTCCTTTTTTTAATGTTATATATATGACCTTTTTTTAAGTATTTTTTATTTCTTTTTATTTCTTTTCAGTGTAACAGAATTCATTCTTTTTGCACCACACCCCCTGCTCCATGCAATCCGTGCTCTCCATAATACCCACCAATTATCTCCCACAACCTCCCAGCTCATCCTTCAAAACCCTCAGGGTGTTTTTCAGGGTCCATAGTCTCACATGGTTCATCTCCCCTCCAATTTACCTCAATTGCCTTCTCCTTTCCATCTCCCCATGTCCTCTGTGTTATTTGTTATGCTCCGCAAATAAGTGAAACCATATAATACTTGACTCTCTCTGCTTGACTTATTTCACTCAGCATAATCTCTTCCAGTCCCGTCCATGTAGCTACAAAAGTTGGGTATTCGTCCTTTCTGATGGAGGCATAATACTCTATAGTGTATATGGCTGACATCTTCCTTATCCATTCATCCATTGAAGGGTGTCTTGGTTCTTTCCATAGTTTGGTGACCATGGCCATTGCTGTTATAAACATTGGGGTACAGATGGCCCCTCTTTTTACGACATCTATATCTTTGGGGTAAATAACCAGGAGTGCAATGGCAGGGTCATAGGGAAGTTCTATTTTTAAATTTCTTGAGAAATCTCCACACTGTTCTCCAAAGAGGCTGCACCAACTTGCATTCCCACCAACAGTGGAAGAGGGTTCCCCTTTCTCCACATCCTCTCCAACACAGGTTGTTTCCTGTCTTGCTAATTTTGGCCATTCTAACTGGAGTAAGGTGGTATCTCAATGTGGATTTAATTTGAATCTCCCTGATTGGCTAATGATGATGAACATTTTTCCATGTGTCTGATAGCCATTTGTATGTCTTCATTGGAGAAGTGTCTGTTCATGTCTTCTGCCCATTTTTTGACATAATTTTCTGTTTTGTGTGTGTTGAGTTTGAGGAATTTGAGGAGTTCGTTATAGACCCTGGATGTCAACCTTTTGTCTGTACTGTCATTTGCAAATATCTTCTCCCATCTGTGGGTAGCCTCTTTGTTTTGTTGACTGTTTCCTTTGCTATGCAGAAGCATTGGATCTTGATGAAGTCCCAAAAGTTCATTTTTGCTTTTGTTTCCTTTGCCTTTGGAGACACATCTTGAAAGAAGTTGCAGTGGCCAATGTTGAAGAGGTTACTACCCATGTTCTCCTCTAGGATTCTGATGGATTCCTGCCTCACGTTGAGGTCTTTTATCCAAGGTGGTTTTTTTTTTTTTTCAAGTTTTTTTTCAAGTTTATCTTTCTGTACGGTGTAAGAGAATGGTCCAGTTTCATTCTTCTATATATAGCTGTCCAATCTTCTGAGCAACATTTATTGAAGAGACTGTCATTTTTCTACTGTATATTTTTTCCTGCTTTGTCGAAGATTATTTGACCATAGAGTTGAGGGTCCATCTCTGGGATCTCTACTCTCTTCCTCTGGTCTATGTGTCTGTTTTTATGCCAGTACCATGCTGTCTTGGCATTCCCAGCTTTGTAATGAAGCTTGAAATCAGATAACGAAATGCAGCCTGTTTTGTTTTTCTTTTTCAACATTTCCTTAGCAATTCAAGGTCTCTTGTGATTCCATACAAATTTTAGGATTATTTGCTCCAGCTCTTTGAAGAATACTGGTGGAATTTTGATCGGAATGGCATTAAAAGTATAAATTGCTCTAGGCAGTATAGACATTTTAACAATGTTTATTCTTCCAATCCAAGAGCATGGAATGGTCTTTCATCTTTTTGTGCCTTCTTCAATTTCCTTCATGAGTGTTCTGTAGTTCCTTGAGTACAGATCCTTTACCTTTTTGGTTAGGTTTATTCCCAGGTATCTTATGGTTCTTGGTGCTATAGTAAATGGAATCAATTCTCTAATTTCCTTTTCTGTATTTTCATTGTTAGTGTATAAGAAAGCCACTGATTTCTGTACATTGACTTTGTATCCTACCACATTGCTGAATTGTTGTATGAGTTCTAGTAGTTTGGGGGTGGAGTCTTTTGGGTTTTCCATATAAAGAATCATGTCATCTGCGAAGAGAGAGAGTTTGACTTCTTCATTGCCAATTTGGATAGCTTTTATTTCTTTGTGGTGTCTAACTTATAATACTCTGTTGAACAAGAGTGGTGAGAGTGGGCATCCTTGTCTTGTTCCAGATCTAAAAGGGAAGGCTGTGAGCTTTTTTCCCATTGTGGATGATATTTGCTGTTTGTTTTTCATAGATAGATATTAAGAAGTTCAGGAATGTTCCCTCTATCCCTATACTTTAAGGCATTTAATCAGGAACAGATGCTGGATTTTGTCAAATGCTTTTTCTGCATCAGTTGAGAGGACCATGTGGTTCTTCTCTCTTCTCATATTAATTTGTTCTATCATATTGATTGATTTGCGAATGTTGAACCATCCTTGTAGCCCAGGGATGAATCCCACCTGGTCATGGTGGATAATCTTTTAAATGTGCTGTTGGATCCTATTTGCTAGGATCTGTTGAGAATCTTGGCCTCCATATTCATCAGCGATATTGGTCTGAAATTCTACTCTTTGTTGTGGTCTTTGCCTAGTTTGGGGATCAGGGTAATGCTGGCTTCATAGAAAGAGTCAGGAAGTTTTCCTTCTGCTTCAATTTTTTGAAACAGCTTCAGAAGAATAGGTGTTATTTCTTCTTTGAAAGTTTGGTAGTATATCCAGGGCTCTTGTTTTTTGGGAGGTTTTTTATTACTGCTTCAATATCATACTAAACATCAGTCTATTCAGGTTGTCAATTTCTTCCTGGATCAATTTTGGAAGTTTATAGTTTTCCAGGAATGCATCCATTTCATCTAGGTTGCTTAACTTGTTGGAATTAACTGTTGATAGTAATATCTGATGATTTTTTCTATGTCCTTGGTGTTAGTCGTGATCTCTCTCTTTTCATTCATAATTTTATTAATTTGGGCCTTCACTCTTTTCTTTTGGATTAGTTTGGCCAATGGTTTATCAAACTTATTGATTCTTTCAAATGAAAACCAGCTTCTAGTTTCATTGATACGTTCTACTGTGTCTCTGCTTTCTACCTCATTGATCTCAGCTCTAATCTTGATTATTTCCCTTCTTGTGTGTGGAGTTGGCTTAATTCATTGTTGATTCTCCAGTTCTTTAAGGTGTAGAGACAGCTGGTGTATTTTGGATTTTTTAATTTTTTTGAGGGAGGCTGGGATGGCTATGTATTTCCCCCTTAGGACTGCCTTTGCTGTATCCCATATGCTTTGGACCAAGGGGTCTTCGTTCTCATTGATTTCCAAGAATTGTTCAAGTTCTTCTTTGATCTCCTGGTTGATCCAAGCATTCTTAAACAAGGTGGTCTTTAGCTTCCAGGTGTCTCTGTTCCTTCCAAACTTTTCCTTGTGTTTGAACTCCAGTTTCAAAGCATTGTGATCTGAGAATATGCGGGAATAATCTCAGTCTTTTGGTATCAATTGAGCCTGATTTTTGACCCAGTATGTGGTCTATTCTTGAGAAAGTTCCATGTGCACTTGAGAAGAATGAGTATTCTTTTGTTTTAGGGTAGAATGTTCTGTATATTTCTATGAGGTCCATCTGGTCCAATGTGTCATTCAATGCTCTTGTTTCTTTATTGATTTTCTGCCTGGATGATCTATTACTGAGAGTGGCGTTTTAAGATCTCCTACTATTAATGTATTCATATCAATATGACTCTTTATCTTGATTAACAGTTTTCTTATGTAATTGGCTGCTCCCATATTGGGGGCATAAATATTTACAATTGTTAGTTCTTGGTGGATAGTCCCTTTAAGAATTATGTAGTGTCCTTCTGTATCTCTGCCTACAGCCTTTACTTTAAAATCCAATTTCTCTCACATGAGAATCACTACTCCAGCCTTCTTCTTTGACCCCTTTGGCATGAAAGATGCTTCCCCATCCCTTCACTTTCAGTCTAGGCATATCCTTAGGTTCGAAATGGGTCTCTTTTAGACAACATATGGATGGGTCCTATCATTTTATCCAATCTGCAACTCTGTGTCATTTTATAGGCACATTTACGCCTTCACATTGAGTGATTATTGATAGATACTTTTTTTTTAAAGATTTTTTTTTTATTTATTTGACAGAGAGAGAGGGAGCAGTCACAAGTAGGCAGAGAGAGAGGGGGAAGCAGGCTCCCCGCTGAGCAGAGATCCTGATGCGGGGCTTGATCCCAGGATCCTGGGATCATGATCTGAGCCGAAGGCAGAGGCTTTAACCCACTGAGCCACCCAGGCGCCCCGATAGATACGTTTTTATTGATATTGTGTTACCTTTGAAGTCTTTCTTTTTGTTGATTGTCTCCATATTTCTGTTCAGTGCTATTCTTGGGCTTTTTCCTCCTTTAAAGGAGCCTCCTTAATATTTTCTGCAGTGTTGGCTTGGTGGTCACATACTCTTTTCAACCTTGCCAGTCTTGGAAGCTCTTTTATCTCTCCATCCATTTTGAAAGTCAGTCTTGCTGGATAAAGTAATCTTAGCTGCAAGTTCTTCTCATTTAGTGCCCTGAATATGTCTTGCCAGCCCTTTCTGGCTTGCCAGGTTTCTCTGGACAGGTCTAATGTTATTCTGATGGGATTTACTGTATGTATGTAAGGGATTTCTTTATCCTAGCTGCTTTCAAGAGCTCCTGTCTACAATTATGATTCATCATTCTCACTATCAGGTGTCTTCAGGTCTTTCTAGATTTTATAATCTTAGGGGTAAAGTGTTCTGTGTCTAGTACATGAACGCTGGTTCCATTTGCGATATTGGAAAATTTTCATGGAGAATTTGTTCAATGATATCTTCTAATTTTTCTTTCTTTCTCCCACCACTCAGGGATTCCAATAATTCTGACTTGGAATGTTTCATGGTGTCATTCATTTCCCTAATTCTGTTTTCGTGGCTCTAAACTGTTTGTTCCATGCTTCCTCCTGATCCTTTTTCTCTATCTGTTTGTCCTCCATATCACTAATTCTATCTTCTGTCTCAGTTACCCTAGCTTTGAGAGAATTTAGATTAGGTCAGAACTCATTGAGCACATCATCCCTGGTGGCTTTCATTTTGCCCTAATCAATTCCACTTTTTCATCCATGGCTTTCTCCAACCTAGCTATCACCTGGATAATTGTTAGCCTTTCCAACATATTGTTTGTGTTGATAGCCATTAGCCCTCTTGCAGAAAGCCAAGCCTCCGAATTTTTCTTCTGTTGGGCATTCCTCCTCCTAATCATTTTGGTGAGAGATGGCTGAATTTATCAACCATGGTGCAGGTAAGGTGCACCTTGGAATGCTTTGAGCAATCAAGAGTCCCCAACCAAAGAAATAAAAGAGAAAAAAAAAAAAAAAAGAGAAAGAGAGGGACAGGAGATAAAAGAATGATACAATAAAAGAGAAGGCCCAACCCAAATGAGCCCCAAGGTAAGATTTATGAAGTATACAAACAAAAACGGACAAGCAAAGAGACCAAGAAAAGTAGATAGACAGGTGGGGTGCCTGGGTGGCTCAGTGGGTTAAAGCCTCTGCCTTCAGCTCAGGTCATGATCCCAGAATCCTGGTATTGAGCCCCACACTGGGCTCTCTGCTCAGTAGGGAACCTGCTTCCCCTTCTCTCTCTCTGCCTGCCTCTCTGCCTACTTGTGATCTCTGTCTGTCAAATAAATAAAAGTAAATTCTTTTAAAAAAAGTAGATGACAGGAGAAAAAAATAAATATATAAAAACAAACAAACAAACAAAAAAGAACCTCATCAAAAAGAACCCCATGTATAATATTTATGTACTCCTGGGACAAAAACAAATACACAGAAACACTGGTGGAAGAAAAAGATAGGAGAGTGGTTATAAATTCTCATTGTGGTTGAGGAAGGTTATTTTGATTCTTCCTGGATTTATCTTGATATCTTTGTTAAAGGACTCAACTTTCCTAAGATAAAGGGGGATTAAAAACTGGTTTACCTGTAGGGGTATCACTGATTGGGGAAAGGGGATTACCTTGAAGTTTAACTCTATATGAATATTAAAAAGTAAAAATTTAAAAAATTAAATTAAATTAAATTAAACAGTAGAAAAGCCAAAGAAAAACACAGGTATATTATCAAGAAGTTCAGGTTAAAAGGTTATTATGGAATTTGATGTACTGGACATGTCCCTGTATAGATAATTTAAAAAATTATCTATAAAAAAATGAACTGCAATAGTGGGAATGAATTATAAATAAAAGTTGTATCTATGAATTAGTGATGGTGGTTCTGGGCTTTTTTTGGGTTTTGTTTTTTGTTTTCCTTTTTGGTTGGTTTTCTGGGGGAGGGACCTGCCACATGGGTTTTCAGGCAGTGTTCCCTGAGTTAAGTCCTCCTGCCCCCATCAAGAGGGTAGGCTCTGGGTAAACCGGTTTTTCAAGTTTTTGTTCTCCGATGTTTGTTTGTTAGTTTGTTCATTTGTTTTCTATCACCTTGGCAGATTTTGATGGTTTTTGGAGGTTTAGAGGAAAGGAAACTGCCCCAGACCTCCCTTTCAGAGAGAAGTCTCACTCTGTTTCCCTCTGGGTGCTCCAGAGCACATAAATTCCCCCTCAGCCCTGGCAGAGCACGTTTCCTGGCATGGTGTCTGGGGTCACAGGAACTCTCACTTGTACCAAAATCATGATAGCCGCCACTCTCTGGGCAGCTCCAGAGAGGTTCCAAGCAGTGATATTGCACTGAGATTTTCCCGCTGGGCCAGGCTGGGAGTGCTCGGACTCTCCAGGTCCGAGAGAGCACTGGCTGGTGCCTGCATGCACTTCTCTCAGGGAGGGGTGTGGAGCACGACTCAGACTCTGGTAGCATGGCACACGTGTGGAGAGTGCAAAAGGCTGTGGTTCTGCTGTCAGGTGGCTGCACGTACCTCTATGGGTCGAGGGGTGTGGGGTGCAACTCAGAATCTGGTAGGGCAGCCCATGCATGGAGAGTTTAAAAGTCTGTGGTTCTGCCAGCAACCAAGGCTCCCTGTCCCTCATGGGAGCTGCCACCCAGATGCTCTCAGGGAAGCTGGCAGCTCAGAGACCAAGACCTGGCTTCTTCGCCACATTCTGTCTGGCTCAGCACCCGGGATGGCTGTCCTGGATCTGGGGACTTAAGCCCCTGTCCCTATGGCCCCATTCCCACAATTTCCCCCATGATTCTTTGCTCTTTTTGAGTGATTTCAAACAGACTCCAAGTTAATGCTGGTCCCTAATCGCACGGCACTCTCATATTAAGGTATTACTTTCCAATGGGTCGCTTCTAGTGGCTTCCTCCCCCTTTTGTTTATCTTCTGATATCAGTTCGAAGTTCCCACTCCACTTTACCTGCCCACTGGCGTCTTCTGCCCCCGTAGAGATCCAGACATGTATAATTATAATCTCAGGCTAATATCATGGGTGATCAGAGTTCTTTGGCAGGTAATCAGCTCACTTTAGGGTACAGGTTGAAATGGCACATCCTCCTACATCCCCCGCATCCTGGCCCCTCTGTTTTCTTTAAAAAAATTTTTTTCTGAGCTTCTTTTTATCCCGTTTCTCTTCAGTCACGATTTGGGGTCTCTTCTGATTTGGTTACAGCACATTTTCCTGGAGTCTTTGCCACCCTTTTAGTATTTTATTTGCTCCTTCATATATTCTTATCTGGACAAAATGACAAGGCAGAAAAACTCACCACAAAAATAAATAAATAAATAAATAAATAAATAAATAAATGAAAGAACAAGAGGGAGTCCGGAAGGCTAGGGACTTAATCAATACAGACATTGGTAATGTCAGATCTAGAGTTCAGAATGATGATACTCAAGGTGCTAGCTGAGCTCGAAAAGGCATGGAAGATATTAGAGAACTCTCGTTCAGAGAAATGAAAGTCCTTTCAAGAAATAAAAGAACTAAAATCTAACCAAGTTGAAATCAAAAAAGCTATTAATGAGGTGCAATCAAAAATGGAGGGTCTTAGTGCCAGGCTGAATGAGGCAGAAGAAAGAATTAGTGATATAGAAGACCAAATGACAGAGAATAAAAACGCTGAGCAAAAGAGAGACAAACAACTAATGGACCACAAGGGGAGAATTTGAGAGATAAGTAATACCATAAGATGAAACAACATTAGAGTAATTGGGATTCCAAAAGAAGAAGAAGGAGAGAGGGGAGCAGAAGGTATATTGGAGAGAATTTCCCTAATACATCAGAGGGAACAAGCATCAAAATCCAGGAGGTGCAGAGAACTCCCCTCAAAATCAACAAGA
>NW_026740224.1:0-11513 GCF_022355385.1 Mustela nigripes | reverse complement strand
TGCCTGTTGAAACAAGTTAAGTGACACCCCATTCTCTCAACTGAATAGTAAGGAGTCCTTGGGGGCTCCTGGGAGGCTCAGTCAGTTAAGCCACTGCCTTCGGCTCAGGTCATGATCCCAGAGTCCTGGGATTAAGCCGCACGTCAGACTCTGCTCAGCGGTGAGCCTGTTTCTCTCTCTCCTTCTGCTTGTCTCTCTGCCTAGTTGTGTTCTGTCTGTCAAATAAATAAATAAAATCTTAAAGAAGAAGAATAAGAAGAAGGAGGAGGAGGAGGAGGAGGAGGAGGAGGAGAAGTAAGGAGTCCTGAAACTGAGAAAGTTTGTATGGAAATGCTGGTGATATGCATTTCTAAAATGCAAGTTCTTAATAATCACAAAAGGAAGGTCAATTAAATTCTGTTAATCTATGAGAAATTATATTCTACAATGTGCAATTTAAGCTTCCCCTTCTGTTTCAACTGAATTAAATTTTTCTCCATGCTAATTGTGTCAACTATAACTTAGTGATAAAAAAGTACACGTTTCAGACACATAAATGTCACCAAAACTCTCAAAAGGCAGCTTTTGCCTTATATTATCCTCTTATGTATAATGTTTTGTCTATCATAGAAATAAAATTGGCTTTTCAATTAAAACAAAAAAAGTACACGTTTCTTCCCCTGAAACTGCTGGAACAGATGTTGGTTTGAGATGGCTCATGCACAGGTCCTCTGTACTTGTGTTTGCCTTTGGTGCTCTCTACCTGCCCTCTCGGTGCACTTCCTTGTTCCTCTTCATTATTTGCTCTCTTCCTAATGCTCCCCAGTTCCCCAAAGAAAGCCTGATTGGATAAAAACAATTGACAATAGCATGAAACTATTTTCCTTTTAAAGGAGATCAAAACAGTGTGACACAAAGGAATGGTTGGTATATAATCTCAGACAGGAAAAGTCTCATATATATTTCAAATATGCTAACCACCAGTTAATTGTGTAAAATGGATAGACAAAATCAATTATTACGTTCATATTTATGTCATAGTCTGTGCATGTCCCTTGTTGGGTATTGGATATTTTTGTATTTCTATATTTTATATTTGTGTTTATTGAGTTTTTCAGGATGCAGCTAAGTTACTTGAAAAGAGTTTGATCCTTTTGGGTCTTGCTTTTAAGATTTTTTGGGTGGAAATGGGGCAGCGCTCCATCAGTCCAGGGATAATTATTCTCCTAATTCTTCTCTACTACTGAGGCAAGACTCTTGTGTGAACTCTGCCAAATTCCTATGAAATAGAAGGTTTTTCTAGTCCTGTTGGTAGGACTAAGCACTATTCGTGGCTCTGAGTGAGCACCACTCATTGTCCCCTCTAGCTGTCTGACATCGTCCCGCTAATCATCCTTTCTCCAACTCTGGGTCATTTCCAACATGAATGCCTCCATCAGTAAATGTTATGCTGAGTAGTCAAGAGGGACATTCCATGGATCTCTGAGGAACCTTCTGTGAAGTCTCTATAGCATTCTGTCCTGTGACTTCTAGCTTCATCTCTTCACATTAGGGAGTCATAGGGATTTGTCTGCATTCCCATTCTCTGCACTGCAACTGGGAAATTACCTTAAGACAGTAAGCTGGGACAATTATAAGAATCATCTTGCTTATATCCTGGCTCTTAGAAATCAATGGCATTTTTTATCTGTTGTGTAGTGCCTTAAAAACTCTTGTTTCATATATTTTACTTGGGGTTTTTGTTCTTATTTCAGAGTGCTTCCTGTCACTCTGCCTTGGTCATAAGGCAAAGTTGACATACATCCATTTTTTAAAAAATCATACACGTACTTATAGAGAACATAGATTGTCTTGTGTCTACCCCTCATATCACTGTGCAACTTGTTTTTTTCATTTAAAAAATTTTTAGCTTATTTTTGCTAACTTCTGTAAAATATTATCTTGCATGATTATATTATATATTTATTCATCCTCCTATTGGCTGCCATTTATGTTGTTTCTAATATTTGCTGTTACAAAAAATGCTGCAAACAACATTCTTATGCATTCCTCCTTGTATCACATGTAACGGATATCTTAGGTCAATTTTAGCAAATTTAGCAATTTTAGGCCAATGCTCTCCAATGTGACCATTATCACTTTACATTCCCACACTATAAGAAGACCTCTTTCTTTGCAATTTTGCCCATATTTGATATTGGCAAGCTCTTAACGTTTTGCCAGTCTGCTAGCTCACTAATACTTTAATTTGTATTTCTCTTACATTTTTAAAAGATTTTATTTATTTATTTATTTATAAAGATTTTATTTATTTACTTGACAGAGATCACAAGTAGGCAGAGAGGCAGGCAGAGAGAGAAGAAGGGAACCAGGCTCCCTGCTGAGCAGAGAGCCCGATGTGGGGCTCAATTCCAGGACCCTGGGAACATGACCTGAGCCAAAGGCAGAGGTTTTAACCCACTGAGCCACCCAGGTGCCCCAGTATTTCTCTTATTTTTACAAGGTTGAGCACCTTATCATATTTTTATTGGCCATTTTGGTTTCTCCTAGGAATTTTCTACTTAGTTTTTATCTAACCTTATATTATTTTTTAACATACTTTAATTTGTTTAAATAAATGCTGAAAACTTTTGATCCTCGCCTTTTATTTTATATACATAAATATATATTATATACTATTCTATTTTATAATTAGAAATATAAATATTTTAGGGGCACCTGGGTGGCTCAGTGCGTTAAGCCTCTGCCTTTGGCCCAGGTCATGATCTCAGGTTCCTGGGATCCAGCCCCGCATCGGGCTCTCTGCTCAGCAGGGAGCCTGCTTCCCCCTCTCTCTCTCTGCTTGCCTGTCTGCCTGCTTGCAAACTCTCTCTCTCTCTGTGTCAAATAAATAAATAAAATCTTTTAAAAAATTTTTAGAAAAGAAATATATTTTATATTTAAATTTTATTTTATATTTTACTTAGTTATAAAATAGAGTATTACATAGTTAATTTATCTAAGTTTGCCCTTATTGTATAAATTTTTTAAATTTTTTTTGTTTTTTTTTTCTTTTTCATTAACATGTAACGTATTATTTGTTTCAGGGGTACAGGTCTGTGAATCATTAGTCTTATATGATTCACATCACTCATCACAGCACATACCCTACCCAGTATCCATCACCCAGCCACCCTATCTCTCCCCTCCCAGCTCCCCAGAAACCCCTCAGTTAATGGATGAAAGACCTCAGTGTGAGACAGGAATCCATCAAAATCCTTGAAGAGAAAACAGGCAGCAACCTCTTCAACCTCAGCCATAGAAACATTTTCCTAGAAACATCCCCATTTTATAATTTTTAATTGTTTTCTGGTGCATAATTTGAATTTATATTCAGTTAGACTTTATGTCTGCTTATTTTTTGGCCTTAAGAAAGCCTTTCTGGGGCACAGGGGTGGCTCAGTCAGTTAAGCAACTGACTCTTGCTTTTGTCTCAGGGTCAAGAGATCCAGCCACACGTTGGGCTCAACACTCAGTACAGAGTCTGGTTAAGACTCTCTCTCTCTCTCCCCACCCACCCTTCTTTCTCTCTCTCTCAAATAAATAAATAAATAAATATTTCTTTTAAAAAAGAAAGCCTCTCCTGCTCCTGAAGTTATTAAGACATTCTCTCCTTCTTAGTAATTTTAGTCTTTCTTAATAATTTTAAAATTAAATGCTTTACAGTTATATATTTAATCTGTTTGAAACTTACTTTTCTGTATAAGGTGAGGTAGGGATATAAATTGCATTGTTCATCTCAATCCAAATATTCCAATACTATTTTTGGACTATCCGTCCTCTCACCACTTTTTTTTTAAAGATTTATTTATTTGAGAGAGAGAGAGCGTGCACCTGCATGAATGTGAGTGGGACAAGGAGCAGAAAGAGAGAAACCCAGGCAGAATCCTTGCTGAGCACAGAGCCTGAGGTGGGGCTTACCACACAGACCCATGAGGTCATGACCTGAGGAGAAACCAAGAGTTGGTCCCTTAACCAGCTGAACCACCCAGGTGCCCCTCACCATTTAAATATCTGTCATACAGCAAATTCCCAAAAGATATAAGTGTCTGTGCTTGAAATTTTTTCTGCTCCCATTAATTTTTTTTTACACCAACTGTTTTAATTACTGTTGCTTTATAATATCTTGCTATCTTGTAGGGCAAATCCTCCCTTTTTGTTATTCTTCCTCAAAATTCTTTTATTCACCCTCTCATATACATTTGCAAACAGTTTCATGTTCTAAGAAAATCTTATTAGCTTGATTGTGTTTTATTAACTCGATAGATTCATAGAGTGTCGTTATAATATTGAAGTCTCTTTGTTTAAAAAAAAAGATTTTTATTTATTTGTTTGAGAGAGAGAGAGCATGAGCTGGGGGTTGGAGGTAAGAGGGAGAGGGAGAAGCAGACTGAGCCAGGTGCCTGTTCCCGGGCAAGATCCCAGGGCACTGGGATTATGACCTGAGCCAAAGGCAGATGCTTAATATACTGAGCCACCCTGGGGCCCCAGTATTGATGCTTCTTGCCTATTAACCTGGTATAGCTTTCTCTTTAGTCAGATTTCCTTTTTATGGCTTTCAGGAAAGCTCTGTAGTTCATGCAATTTTTTTTTAAGATTTACTTATTATTTTAAAGGCAGAGGGAGAAAGAGTCCCAAGCAGACTCCGTGCTGAGCACAGAGCCCTTTGTGGGGGTCAATCTCACGACCCCAAGATCACGACTGGTGCCAAAAACCAAGAGTCAGGTGCTTACCAACTGCTTACCAACAGGCATCTCAGTTCTTGCAGTTTTTAAACAATGTTATTAAATTTATCTCCAGTAAATTTATAGCTTTATTTGCTACTGTATAAATTTTTCAAATAAATCTTGTTCATTTAATGGAGAGAGAAATCACAAATAGGCAGAGAAAGAGAGAGGGAGAAGCAGGCTCCCCGCTGAGCAGAGAGCCTGATGCAGGGCTCAATCCCAGGACCCTGAGACCATGACCTGAGCCTAACCCACTGAGCCACCCAGGAGCCCCTTTATTTGCTACTGTAAATGGGATTGTTTCCCCTCCCCCTTTGGTTATTGCTGGTCTATAAGAAAGCTGTTGGGGTTCCATTTGTTGAGCTTTCTCTCTCCTCCAAAATGAACTCACTTATGTTCTAATAGTTTCTCAGTTGACTCACTTGGACCTAAGCCTACCTTATTGTCTCAGCTCAGAATAAATTCTAAAAGACAAGTTGTTAAAATAGCTTATTTAATGATGGATGACCTAGTAGATATCCAAGTCAGCAACCTGAGCCTGTGTTCCACATTCTGGGGATACACAACGCAGGAAACTAAACTGTGGGGTGCTTACCATACAAGCTTTAGCTTGTCACTGACAACACCGGGTTTTCTTCTCTATTCTCTTCTAACAGCAGAAACAACAAAATCTCCTCTGGCTGACTTTAGATAGTTGGGGTTCAGGTTTTAATATAGCAAGTCCAGGGGCACCTGGGAGGCTCAGTGGGTCTCTGCCTTCGACTCAGGTCATGATCCCAGGGTTCTGGGATCAAGCCCTGCATCAGAGCCTCTCTGCTCAGGGGGGAACCTGCTTCTCCCACTCTCTCTGCCTGCCTCTCTGCGTACTTGTGATCTCTGTCTGTCAAATAAATAAATAAAATCTTTAAAATATATATATAAAGTCCATCCCCCTGAACAGATTTTTCTCTCAAAGTCCAGAGCAAGAAATCAATTGTTACATATGTATTCACTAAAAAAGCAGCTGGAAGATGCTGAGCACTGTGGCCCATGAGATCAAGGCACCAGCACACACTTGTGAGTGGTGAGCTCCCAAGGCTGGAGGAAAATTCTAGAATAAAGTGCTCATTAGAGAGCCATACCTTTTCTCCTGTTTCCTTACCTCTCTGCACCGCCCTCTTGTATCCGCAGCATTGGAAATGCTTTTAGCAACACACCACACTGAATCACCACAAATTATGTGATTCTCTTGGTGGAAAACCAAACACTGTGGAAAAACTGTGGTTTTCCAGTTCATGCTTCTGGAGGGAAAAGAATTCAAAATAAGCTGATAGGAGTAGCCAAGAGAGATTTAATCTTCTGTTTGGAAAAGGGCTTCTATATAAGTGAGTAGAGAAACCTTTAAGAATTATTCATGTTTAGGGGCACCTGGGTGGCTCAGCGGGTTAAGCCTCTGCCTTTGGCTCAGGTCATGATCTCAGGGTCCTGGGATCGAGCCCTGCATCAGTCTCTCTGCTCAGCCTGGAGCCTGCATCTCTCTCTCTCTTTCTGCCTGCCTCTCTGCCTGCTTGTGATCTCTCTCTGTGTCACATAAATAAATATAATATTAAAAAAAAAAAGGTAACCAAAAAACATTTACAGTTTTGGACAGGAGTTTCCCTCACGTTTGGATAAGGATGCAAATTCAACTTCATAATAAATTACAGTGCATCATAAAGATTAAATGCACTCAGGGATTGCGTTCTCTCCTCCCTCCACCCTATCCTACACACAGCTGCCCGACTAATCCTCCAAAAACACCAATTTTCATGTGCTGCTTTTCAAAACTAGCTTCCTGGCTTCCTGTTGCCTGAAAAAAAAATAGTCTCAAATGCTTTTGTCTGGCATTCAGGGCTCTCTAGGATGAGCACTCTGGCCAACACACCACTCTGCTCATTTGTTCCACCACACACAAGTAGATCTCGGGCTAGTTATTCAGAGACCCACCTCCTCACTGACCCAGCAAAGTTCTCGTGCATCGACTAAACTCACGGCTCACTCAGTGATGTTCTCAAAGGCCATTAGTGGGTGACGTGCCAACTGCTAGAGTCAGGAGCCAGGGTGAATTTGCCGCCGCCTAACTGCATGGACTGAAAGCGGGAACGTTGATTCTCCAGGAGAAAACTGGGCCATTGTTATGAGAAGGCAGACGGCAAAACCACCCAGGTCCCCTATGACTGCTTTAACACACTCTGGACAAAATTTAAGGAGACACGTGAACATATTAACTCCCACTTAGGCTGTAGAAGGCAAATGCAACGGAGGGAAGGTGTTGTCTTGTTCTGGAACAAGACACTTAGCTCCAGCTACTTTTATAAATAGATCAGACCCTGTCCAGGAGCCCACTTAGCTGGGTTCATTTGTATACAATGTCCGTACCCTCAGGAATATTAACATTTTATCTCAGATTGCATTAATTTAAATAAAACTTAACAAAAATGGTGTGAAATGAACAAAAACACCATATTCTGTGATGAATCAAATGAAATACATTTTCAGTTGCTGTTTTCCCCATTTAAAGATAAAATTTCTGATAACTGTCATTATTTGTGAAAAGACACAAGGCCAACAGTTTGTGTGTATGTGTGTTTTGGTTTTTGGTTTTTTTCTTCCCCTTAAGGCTACAGCCATATTGTCACTAATAAAGATCTGAAATTTGCCTGGAAGCTTTCATGGCAAATTGTCAGTCTGAGGGTAGTCACCACCCAGCCAAATGGCTTTATACATCATCAGTGCCTTTCTTCCACACACATTCTCTTCCTGGTTTAAACATTAGTTACCCTGGTTCTACACTGACACAGTATTTGCATCTCTCTCCTGTCCATAACTCCTGAAAGTTGGGGACCTCTCACTTTGGTTTCCCCAGAGCAAGACATTTTATTTGGTGCTTGGGGGCAATGGGCAGTTCAAGAAGTATGTTAATACTATCACTCAACGTATTGATCCATGCTATGCACCAACAGTGCAGTAAATATCATTCATTTCTTATAACAAAGGCAGTAGGAACTTCCCCCAAGGGACGGAATTCCAAGGACAGAATGAAGGCAGGAAGGGAGCTGGTATATTTGTACCTACTTTGTGAGAGACACTGGTTTAGGTATTTTTATGTATACATTATACCACTGAACTGTCACAATCCTGCAAATTCTTACATGCTTGGGTACATATAAACCCACCCAAATTCACAGTGACAGGCCCGTGAGTCAAATCCAGCATGCTTGACTCCATGATTGTCAAGTCCATTAGCCCCATATATCATGAGTCTGAGATTCATGAGTGTGTAGGTGCTATCAGGAAATGTCAAAAATGCCCATTTCAGGGACACATGGATGGCTCAGTTGGTTAATTGTCTACCTCCAGCTCAGGTCATAATCCCAGCATCCTGGGATCGAGTCCCCCATCGGGCTTCTTGCTTACCAGGAGCCTGCTTCCCACTCTGCCTGCCTCTCCCTCTGCTTGTGCTATCTCTCTGACAAATGAATAAATAAAATCTTTTGTAAAAATCTTGTTAAAAAGGCCCATTTTAAAGAATGTTTTAAAATATTGTTTGGACAGCAATAGAAGCGAAAGCAGAATGACATAATGTAATGACAGATAGTTTATATGGGAGCCCTTTGGGTACTCTGGTGGGTGAATGCTTTTAAATTAGTTTTTCGTGGACATAGGGAGTTAGAGAGGAGAAGGGAGGTGGGGGAAATTGGAAGGGGAGGTGAACCATGAGAGACTATGGACTCTGAAAAACAATCTGAGGGTTTTGAAGGGGCGGGGGGTTGGGAGGTGGGGGTACCAGGTGGTGGGTATTATAGAGCGCACTGCTTGCATGGAGCACTGGGTGTGGTGCAAAAAGAATGAATACTGTTATGCTGAAAATAAATAAAAAAATAAATTAAAAAAATTAGTTTTTCGTAAACTGCAAAAAAAGAAAAGCACTCCCATTTATAGCGTACACTTTATGGTTCACAAAGCATGTGGCAACAATAAAAATAATGATGGGTTACCGTTACAATTCATAGAAAAGGAGGTACAGGGAAATTGAATGAAAGGGAATAACAAAGTAGGTTCATAAGTCAATCTTCCTTGTAAAAAAATTAACCTGAAAGTGCGTTTCTGCCACCTCTCTCCTGTTTGATATCATAAAGATTGACCACGATACATGAATTATAGTTCGGGGTTTTGAAAAGCATAATAGCGTTATACCAACACTTGAGCTTTTATTTATTTATTTATTTATTTTTTTTCTAACAAGATAGCTCGATTTGATATGCGGTTCCTGACAACCAACCTCAGAAATAATTCCATCTTCATGAGAAGTCAGAAAGAACCACAAACCAAACCTCAAAATAGATTCAAAGAGAAAATACTCTTAAAAAAAAGTTCCCTTCCTGGGGCACCCGAGTGGCTCAGTGAGTTAAAGCCTCTGCGTTTGGCTCAGGTCATGATCCTAGGGTCCTGGGATTGAGCCCCATGTCAGGCTCTCTGCTCAGCGGGGAGCCTGCTTCCACCTCTCTCTCTGCCTGCTCTCTGCCTACTTGTGATCTCTGTCTGTCAAATAAATAAATAAAATCTTAAAAAAAATTTTTCCCTTCCTATCAGAAGCAGACCAAAGAGAAGTGTATCCTCCCACTAACAAATTCCCCAGAAAGCTTCATCTAAAAGGTTGTAGTTTCTTCAGACACCCAGCAGGACCTTCTTCTCTGGGCCTGGTATTTCTTCAATGGCCTATTCCAGAGAATAAGACACTAAACTACTGAGCGCCATGGGCCTCAGAACCACAAAAGAGATGATGAGGGGCACAAAGCACGCCTCTGGTCACCAAGAGGGTATGGAAACGTTTGCTGCTTTTCTGCATTTTTCAAAGCTGAGTTTTTAGCTGGAGGCCGCTCCTTTATGATAACTTGCTGATACTGTATAGTAAAAGCTATTATATGACAAACCACTTCCTATTTTGCATTCTCGGGTGCCAAGACAGACACGGATTATTTAAAACCCTGAAGAAAGTGCTATTGCATTTAAATTGCCTGTAACCTTCGTGTAACAGATTTATGATTGATGATAGATTTAGTTAAAATATAACTATTTTAAATATTTACTCTCGGTAAACGATTTCAACCTATGCTCATTTAAGTAACTTGGTGCATAATCCCTTTTCTATTAAACGGTAGTGCAAGGACCAATGCCACATTTCCGAGAGAACCCCAAGCTATTTTTCTAGAATGGCCGTATGCATATATATCAGGCGTCCTCTTTTCACTCCCTTTGTGGAGCACCTACCCTGGAGGTCATGTAATAACCAATGGCCAAAAAACAAACAAAAAACCCAAACATCCAGGTCGAAGTTATTGACCCGTGCCATCATGCAACGGCGGACCCTGCCTGGAGACCAGGAGACTGCTCAAACAGATCAATGGCAGGCATCTAAGCCCAGGCCTGTGCTGGGGAAGCTGGTCCCCCGCTTCCCGCGCAATCAGGAAGCCAGCAAACTGACCCAAGAGTGCAGCCAGGGTTTAGGACTGATGATCTTTTCCCAGCCAGGCCGCGGGAGGACACCTGCTCGGGGAGCCAGGCTAGGAGGCCACCCAGCGCCGGCGCTGGCGACGCTCGCAGCCCCCGGGGCTTCGCCCCGCACCCCAGCCGGGGCCCGCGCCTCAGGAGGGAGGGGGGCGGGGGCGGCGCGGAGAAGGGGCTTTGCTAATTGCCAAAGCGGGAAGTGAGCTAGCAGAGGTCGAGGCGGAGAGTCTGGGAGGAGGTGGAGGGGCTGGCGGAGGAGGGGCGCGCAGCACCGCCGTGCTGTGCTGCGGCCCAGTCGGGACTGCAGGACCCGCCAGACTCGCCGCCTGTGCGCTCCCAGGCTCCAGCCCAGCCTCGGAGGCCGCGCCCTCCCGCTCCGGCTGCGGCTGCCCCTTCCCGCCCCATGGCTTCTCCAGACGACCCTCTGCGCGCAGGTAAAGTGGCACCGAGCCGCGCCCTCACCTGGAGAGGGAAGCGTGAGCCGTGAGCTCCCCGGGGTGTCGGGGCCCAGCCTCCCGCGACCCCCGGGGCACCGGGACCACCCCGGACGCCGCGCCGCACCCGGGTCAGCACGGGCTAGGGCTGGGGACGGCGCCGCGACAGGTGCCCCCCGCCCCCACCAGCGGGCGCGCTAGCCCCCATCGTTCGGCACCCCCACGCGCGTGTGCTGAGGACCCCCTTCCCTCGTCTCCCGCCGACCCCGCCGCTTTTGTTCTAGACTTGGGATCCCAGGTGGAAACTAGTCCCTCAGACCTCCCTGGCAGCAAGGAGCGCAGGGAGGGATTCTCGGTTTGTCTGCCCTGGCTCTTCCTCTCTCCCCACTCACATGCCTTCTGGCGTCCCTTTCCTCTCCTCATTTTCACTTTTATTAAGTGGTTTTGTTCTGCATGTTGACCCGCAGAGCTATTTCGTGAACGAATATACACGAAGCCAAGTCGGAGCCCACCTGTGAGAGCCCACCTGTAGAGGCCTGTCATTAGAATGGTCTCTGGTTCTAGCCTCAGTTCAGAATACTGCGTGTACCTGAGGACCGAGTCCAGATGTTTCTTTCATCTCTGACTTGACTTTGAAATCCTCCTCAGACTTCAGCTTCCAGGATTTCTCCCGGCCTTGCTCTCCCACCGTCTTGGTGGCGATCCACCATGAGTGTTGAAAACAGGAATGAATGAATGATATATACCCCCAGATCGCTGGGGCTTTTTCTTGTTTTGCTGAGGTTGGAAAGGCTTGGGAGAGACCCCC
>NW_026740223.1:0-11515 GCF_022355385.1 Mustela nigripes | reverse complement strand
CAGTTCTGAACCCAAAGCAAGGTTTTGGCTGTGCTACCTTACTTGCACAAAAACAGCAGTGCCAGGCTCAATCCTTCACTGAAGCAGCCGGGCCGGCTTAGTGAGGACCTTGCCCTGGACACTAACCCCGTGACTCTGTGAGGGCGCTCGGAGTCCACAGTTATGTCATGCAAAGCGGCAAGTGATTCTGCATCAGGGTAGATGATGCAAGGTTTAGTTTCCCAGCAAACATGACAAAAAAAAAAAATACAAAGTAGTTAAATGCACTCTATATTATGGCCTTGATGGGAAAAGTGAACGATCTGGTCAGAAAGAGGAATGGGAGGTCCAGGAAGCAGGCTGGAGTCGTCCTGGGTAAGGGATGTCCTGGGTAGGGGGTGTCTTGTGGAAGAAGGGACCAGGACTAGTCGCGGGTTCCAACAGCGCAGCATCAAGTGTGCGCTGGGCCTGGCCCATGACCCCCGGGGGCATTGGGGGTAGTCTAGCTCCAGAGGATCTCCAGAAATGCAAATTGGCCTGCGCAGAGCCTTCCTGGTCTGTCTTCTTGGTTCCTGAATGTGGCTCTTTCTCTGCTTCTGGAGGCTGTTGATTGTCCTTTGTTTTCCTCTGAGCTGCACTATTCTGTGTGGATTCAGTGCTGTGAGCGGACGCCCATTCTTCCTGCAACGAACTGGAGTAGAAGTCATGCTTGTCTCCTAGGTAGACCTGAAGAGATTCAACAGTCATAGCCTTTTCCCAGGTCCCTGGGCCGTCCTCTACTCGCCAACTCTGAGATTTTAGAAAACGTCTTCTATTCTGAACAGGTTGAGAGAATTCGGTTTTTTTTAATTAGTTAATTTATTTTTTATTTATTTTTAGCATAACAGTATTCATTTTTTTTAGTATTCATTATTTTTGCACCACACCCAGTGCTCCATGCAATCCGTGCCCTCTATAATACCCACCACCTGGTACCCCGACCTCCCACCCCCTCACCACTTCAAACCCCTCAGATTGTTTTTCAGAGTCCATAGTCTCTCATGGTTCACCTCCCCTTCCAATTTCCCCCAACTCCCTTCTCCTCTCCATCTCCCCATGTCCTCCATGCTATTTGTTATGCTCCACAAATAAGTGAAACTATATGATAATTGACTCTCTCTGCTTGACTGATTTCATTCAGCAGAATCTCTTCCAGTCCCGTCCATGTTGCTACAAAAGTTGGGGATTCGTCCTTTCTGATGGAGGCGTCATACTCCATAGTGTATATGGACCACATCTTCCTTATCCATTCGTCCGTTGAAGGACATCTTGGTTCTTTCCACAGTTTGGCGACTGTGGCCATTGCTGCTATAAACATTAGGGTACAGATGGCCCTTCTTTTCACTACATCTGTATCTTTGGGATAAATACCCAGTAGTGCAATTGCAGGGTCATAGGGAAGTTCTATTTTTAATTTCTTGAGGAATCTCCACACTGTTCTCCAAAGAGGCTGCACCAACTTGCATTCCCACCAACAGTGGAAGAGGGTTCCCCTTTCTCCACATCCTCTCCAACACATGTTGTTTCCTGTCTTGCTAATTTTGGCCATTCTAACTGGTGTAAGATGATATCTCAATGTGGTTTTAATTTGAATCTCCCTGAGGGCTAGTGATGATGAACATTTTTTCATGTGTCTGATAGCCATTTGTATGTCTTCATTGGAGAAGTGTCTGTTCATATCTTCTCCCCTTTTTTGGATATGATTATCTGTTTTGTGTGTGTTGAGTTTAAGGAGTTCTTTATAGATCCTGGATATCAACCTTTTGTCTCTACTGTCATTTGCAAATATCTTCTCCCATTCCGTGGGTTGCCTCTTTGTTTTCCTGACTGTTTCCTTTGCCCTGCAGAAGCTTTTGATTTTGATGAAGTCCCAAAAGTTTATTTTCGCTTTTGTTTCCTTTGCATTTGGAGACATATCTTGAAATCCTAGAGGAGAACATAGGCAGTAATCTCTTCGATATCAGCCACAGCAACTTCTTTCAAGAAGTAGTTCGGTTTTTAAAAATCCAGCAAAGTCAAACTTTTCATATTCTCTACAATGATCTGTAAACATTGAATGAACAAGGTTTGACAGGATGAAGGAGGAACTGGCTTTGCAGTGGGGTCAGGACAATGTTTACTCACTGTTACCTTCATGTGGCCACTCTCCAGATGGCACGTGGCCAAATGTGTTCCCATTTATTGAATTCAAGGGAGAATAAGACCAAAAAAGGTTGGTCCCTGAATTCCTTAGCTTCTAAAAACCATCCTCCAATTTATGAACAATATCCTAAGTCGAGTATCTCTTAGCTAGATATTAGGTTAGGGTCAGGGTCAAGTTGCATACATTAACTATGGACAGATTTGTGTATGTCAATGTCACCTGCCTAAGGTGTTTTTACAATACAGTGGGAGAGGATAGAATCACCAAAGCACTGAGCACATTCTCTGTCTCCGGAAATAGATCACTAAACACAATTATTGTTTCATCTTAGCTGAGGACGAGGAGCTGTGCTATATAGGTCCTCAGCAGGGAGCATCTGTGGCCAGCGGGCCATCTCCCTCCGACAGCCACACCCAGCTCAGCAATCCTCTGCTCTGCTCAAGGGCAGCAGACAGATGGACTGGGTGCAGGTGGGGCTCCCTCCCGGCTGGCATGGCTCGCTTCCGACAGGTAGCGAAGTGGGTCAGCTCACTTGCATGTGACGTGTTCTTTTGGCTCCTTGCTATCAGCCTCCCTTTTCTGTCACCCTGGTCCTGAACCTTTAGTTCCTGTGAGAACGTGGGTTTGCTGATTTCTGTTGACATGTTGAAGTGTAGGTGTGTGCTGCCTTTGTTCCTGTCGTGCGGTTGGACATGAGGGCGGGAAAAGTCATCCTACTCTGAAAGCAGCCAAAAGAAATATCAAGCGTGCTCTGCCCAGCACCATAGGTTTGAAAGCCACAACCAGCTACATATTTAATGTTCTACACAGTCAGCTTTAGGGACTCGTGGACGCATGTGACACGAAATCGTACTGAAAGAAATCTTGTTACCAAAGTTTTGCCTTGCAGAAGATGTTTAGGGACATCACCACCACACAGGTACTCATCTTGTTCAGGCCAATACCATGAGCACATTTATGGTTCTCCTGAGGTAGCAGAGGATCTAACATGTGTGGGCTTCAGGACGAGTCTGATTCAGCCCTCAGCAATGATATGGAGCAACTGGCTTCCTGGGCCTTGTGTTGCACTGGCATGGGCCTGGCCTAGGCCACTTGTGCAGTCACGATGGAAAAGCCTAGCTTTTTTCATCTTCCTTTACCCTCTGTCAGCATGTGGGTTTCCCACCAACCATGTCTTTGTAGACAGACTCTGAGATGTTCCATGTTTGGGACTCCACTGATGTCACAGTCTCATTATAACCAGTGTCAGAGGTTTCTGTGGCCCTGACATGAGCTGTTCCCAGAATATGCCCCATGAAGAGTCCCATGGGAGTCTAGGAGTACAGGGAAAAAAGTGCTAAGGTGAGATTGCTGTGGGGCTGGCTATTGCCACGGGATTGTTGGTGGTCAAACGGGGCATCAGATTCCGAGTTTGTGCAGGGGGCCACCAAAGTTGGTGGTGGCCTCAGGGGCACATGCAGTTTCTCCCATTCTGAGGGTCCTGGGCAGTTCTAAGTGGCACATTTTCCTTCTGGGGGGGGCAGGTGGTCCCATGGGGTGTGGCTCAGTGGTCCCCAGTATGGAAGGCTTCAGTGCCCAGACTCTGTGGATGGAAGCATGAGAACCCAACTAAGGGTTGGGGTTTGGGCCTAGGGGCTTGGCAGGGCCTGCCGCCACTGAAGGGGCTCTACGGGGGGCTGAGGACAGGCTGGGCTTGGCCAGCTTTCAGAGGCGACCTGGGCCAGGCCTTCACCTGATGTTTAGAGGGCTTTCTCATAGGCATCAGGTCGCAGCCACATGGGACCCCAGGCCAGCCCCAGCAGGCTCCCCCAGAGGGCCCTGGCGCTGGAAGCACGTTCACCAGGGGTTTCTGGCTAATTCTTATGAGCATGTTGATTTGGGCAGAAAGCTCATGAGACTTGGCCAGCATTGCTCAGCGATTCTGGCTGTGTGCCAGCCCTGTGCTGGGAGTGCTTTCTTGCTAGGTGAGTGTTTGGGCCATTTGGGAATGAGTCAGGCTCATGGGGCTCCCACTGGGCCTCCTGCAGAGGCTAGCTCCCCAGGGGCATAGTTGAGGGGGTGGGTGAGGGTGAATGTCAGGCTTAGGGTTTTTGGCCCGAAGTGGGCTCCGAAAATAGGGGTGAGCAGAGGGGACGTGCAGATTTCTCCAGCTCTGAGGGTTTTGCCCAGTTCCCAAGGGCACAGTTTCCTCCTGGGTGGCAGGCAGTGTCCTGGGTGTGGATCAGGGTCCCCTATCTGGAGAACTTGGGGTGGCCAGGCCTCTGGGGATAGAAGCCCAAACCCAACCCAGAGCTAGTGTTAGGGCCTAGGGGCATGGCAGGTCCAGTATGTCAGCACTGAGGTGGTATCGCCGGAGGGCTGAGGAGAGGGCCGCCATCAGACAGGGCATCAGCTTCCAGGTTTGTGGCCAAGGGACCTGCCGAAGGTCAGGTGGTGGTCTCAGGAGAAAACAGTTTCTCCTGTTATGAGGGTTCTGCGACGCTCCAAAGGGCACGTTTTCCTCCTGGGTGGCAGGCGGACTCCTGAGGTGTGGCTCAGGGGTCCCCAGTCTGGAGGGCTTGAGGGTCAGGCCTCTGGCAAAGAAAGCCTGGGAACCCAACTCAGGGGTTGGGATCGGGCCTAGTGGCATGGCATGCCCACCGACCAGTGCTGTATCAATCTCCCGGGATGCTGAGTAACGGGCGGTGTTGGCTGGTGTTCAGAGCTGATCCCATGCACTTGTGCACCAGCATGTAGAGGGCTTTATCACAGGCTTTGGGTGACACCACAAGGGACTCCGGGCCGGGCCTAGAAGCAAGTTTGCCAGGGTTTTCTTGCCAATTCTTGCAAACTTTCAGCCAAATCGACATTGATTTGGGCAGAAAGCTCGTGAAAATTGGCCGGCGCTGGGCAGCGATACTGGCCATGCGCCAGTGCCATACTGGGAGTGCTTTCTTGCTAGGTGCATGTTGGGGTCATGGGACACTGTCAGCTGGGCCCATGCAGCTCCTTGAGACCCCCATGGAGTGAGCTTCCTGGGGCAGATTTGAGGGAGGGGGTGAGACTGAGTGTCAGCCTGTATTTTTTGCCAGAAGGGGGCACCAAATGTGAGGGTGGCCTGAAGGGGGCATGCAGGTTTCTCTGGTTCTAGTGTTTCATGTAGCTCCCAAGGGCACGGTTTCCTCCCTTGTGGTAGGCAGATTTCTGCGGTATGGCTAAGGGCTCCCCAGTCTGAAGGGCTTGGGGTGGCCAGGCCTCTGGGGATGGAAGTCCAAAATTCAACTTAGAGCCAGGGTTTGGGCCTAGGAGCTGGGCAGATTTGATCTGCCTGCACTGAAGCAGGATCGCCCGGGGACTGAGTGGAGGGCGGGCATCAGACGGGGTATGTGGCTGCAGGTTTGTGGCCGGGGGTTGGGGGGCTGCTGAAGGCGGTGGTGGCCTCAGGGTTCATGCAGGATTTTCTGGCTCTGAAGGTGCTGTGCAGCTCCAAAGTGCACGGTTTCCTCCTAGATGGCGGGCGGACTCCTGGAGTGTAGCTCAGGGGTCCACAATCTGGTGGGCTAGGAGGCCAGATCTCTGGGGATGGAAGCCTGAGAACTCAACCTCAGTTAGGGTGAGGGTCTAGTGGCAAGGCAGGGCCCACCTGCCACCCTTGAAGCGAGCTCCTCTGGGGATCTGAGGAGAGGGTGGGTTTGGCCGGCATTCCGAGTCTATCTGGACTGGGCTGCACATAGTGTTTCGAATGCTTGCTCGCAGGCATCGGGCTGCAACCACGCAGGACCCTGGGCTGGGCCCAGGTGCCTCCACGGAAGTCCCCCGCCGCTGGAAGTGACTTCCCCGGGGCTTTCTGGCCAATTCTCATGAGCTTTCTGCCCAAATCGACATCAGTTTGGGCAGAAAGCTCGTGAGAACTGGCTAGGGTTGGGAGAAGATTTGGCCACACACCATCCCTGTGCTGAGAGCGCTTTCTCGCTAGATGCATGTTGTGGCCGTGAGAGATCGTGAGCCAGGCCCATGCGGCTCCAGCTCCCTGAGGCCCCCGTGAGGGCAGAGGACAGAGTTGAGTTAGGGTGTGTGTGTGTGAGCCTCAGGCTCCAAATTTTTCTTTTTGGTGGAAGGTTTGCTGAGTGGGCATGCAGGTTTCTCCCACTTTGTTTCCCGCAGTTCCCAAAGGCACAGTTTCCTTCTGGGCAGCAGGCGATCTGTGGTATGGCTCAGGGTTCCCCAGTCTGGAGGGCTTGAGGGCCAGGCCTCTGGGGATGGAAGCCAGAGACTCCAACCCAGGGTTAGGGTCTGGGCCTAGAGAAATGGAGGCCCTACCTGCTGGTGCTGGGGTGGGCTCCCTGGGGGACTGAGTAAAGGGCATGTTCGGCTGGCATTCGGGGGCGACCTGGGCTGCACATGCACCCACCCTTTAGAGTGCCTTTCTGTAGGCTTCTGGCGACATCACACAGGACCCCGGTCAGGCCCAGACAGCTCCCCCAAAGGCCCCCCAGCTGGAAGCAAGCTCCCAGGGTTTTCTGGCCAGTTCTCATGAGCTCTCTGCCCAAATAGACATTGATTTGAACAGAAATCTGGTGAGAATTGGCCGGCGTTGGGCGGTGATTAGGGCCACGTGCCATCCCTGCGCTGAGTGCTTTCTCACTAGGTGCGTGTTGTGGCCCTGCACGACTGTGAGCTGGGCTCACATGGCTCCCAGAGGTCCCCCACAGAGGCGAGCTCCTCCGGGACAGAGTTGAGTTAGGCTGTGAGCCTGAGCCTCAGGCTCTGGCTTTTTTGGCAGAAGGGGGCACCAAATGTGAAGGTGGCCTGAGGTGGACAAGCAGGTCTCCCCTGCTCTGAGTGTTTCTTGAAGCTCCCAATGGCACGGTTTCCTCCTGGGCGGCAGGTAGAGATCTGCAGTGTGGCTCAGGGTTCCCCAATCTGGAGGGCTGAGGGCCAGGCCTGTGGGGATGGAAGCCTGAGAACCCAACCCAGGGTTAGGTTTCAGGCCTAGGGGCATGGCAGACCCCATCTGCCTGCTGAGGGGGGTCCCTGGGAGGCTGAGTAGATGGCGTGTTTGACTGACATTTAAAGGTGTCCCAGGCAGCATGTGCACCCGCCCTTTAGGGTGCTTTCCCGTAGGCTTTGGGTGACACCACTCGGGACCCCAGGTCAGGGCCAGGTGTCTCTCCTGAAGGCCCCCACGGCTGGAACAAGTTCGCCAGGTTTTCTGGCCAATTCCCATGAGCTTTCTGTCCAAATCAACATCTTTTTGGGCAGAAAGCTTGTGGGAATTGGCTGGTGTTGGTCGGCAAATCGGGCCGTGTTTCAGCCCCGTGCTGAGAGTGCTTTCTTGATAGGTGCGTGTTGGGGCCCTGTGAGATCGCAAGTTGGGCCCACGCAGCTACCCGAGGCCCCCCGCAGAGGTGAGCTCCCCAGGGGCAGAGTTGAGGTGTAGTGTGTGAGCCTGAGCCTCAGGCTCTGGCTTTTTTTTTTTTTTTGGCAGAAGGGGGCACTGAAGGCGAGGACGGCCCGAGGCGGGCGTGCAAGTTTCTCTCACTCTGAGTGTTTCCCGCAGCTCCAGACAGCAAGGTTTCCTCCTGGGCAGCAGGCAGAGTCCTGCAGTATGGTTCAGGGGCACCCAATCTGGAGGGCTTAAGGGCAAGCCTCTGGAGACAGAAGCCCGAGAACCCAGCCCGGGGTTAGGGTTCGGGCCTAGGGGCATGGCAGGCCCCCCCTGCTGGTTTTGAGTTGGGATTCCTGGGGATCTGAGTAGAGGGCGGGTTTGGCCAGAATTTGGAGACTACTGTGGTCACACTTGCACCTGCCCTTTAGAGTGCTTTCCATAGATTTCTGGCAACATTATGCAGGACCTTGGACCAGGCCCGGGTTCTCACCTGAAGACCCCTGTAGCTGGAAGCAAGATTGCCGGGTTTTCCGGCCATATCTCATGAGCTTTCTGCCCAAATTGATGTCGAATTGGGCAGAAAGCCCGTGAGATTTGGCCAGCAATGGGTAGCGATTCAGGACATGCACTGGCCCATACTCAGACCACTTTCTTGCTAGGTGCGTGTTGGGGCCCTGCAAGTCTGTGAGCTAGGCCCATACAGCTCCCACAGAGGCGAGCTTTCCTAGGTAAGAGTTGAGTTAGGGTGTGAACCTGAGCCTCAGGCTCTGGCCTTTTTTGGCAGAAGGGGGCGCCAAAGGTGAAGGCGGCCTGAGGTGTGTATGCAGGTTTCTCCCACTCTGAGTGTTCCCAGCAGCTCACAATCACAGTTTCCTCCTGGATGCCAGGTGGAGTCCTGCAGTATGGCTCAGGAGTCCTTGATCCGGGGACCTTGGGACCCAGGCCCCTCGGAATGGAAGCCAGTACACCCCAGCTAGGGTTAGGGTTAGGGCCTAAGTGCATTACAGGCCTGATCTGGGGACACTAACGTGGACTCCCCTCAGGGTTGAGTTGAGGTTATGCGTCCAGTGCCACGGCAGAATTTGGCTTCATGCCAAGGGGGTTGCCAATGGTGGGGGTTGCTTTGGGGGGGCATAAGTTTCTCCCCCTCCTAGGGTTTGGCACAGCTCCAAAATGCAAGGTCTCCTTCCGAGTGGTGCATGGATTCCTGGGGTGACACTCAGGGGTCCTTAATCGGGGGAGCTTGGGGGCCAGGCCTCTCGGAAAGGAAGCCTGAAAACCCAAACTAGGGTTAGGGTTAAGGCCTAGGGGAATGGCAGGCCCGATCTGCCGGTGCTGAGTTGGGCTCCCCATTGGGCTGAGTTGAGGGTGTGCGGCAGGTGGCACATCAGAGTCTGGGTTTGGGTCCTGGGGAGCGCAGATGCTGAGGGTGGCCTCGGGGGGCATGCCGGTTTCTCCTGCTCTGAGGTTTCTGTGCAGCTCCAAATGGCACCATTGTATCCTAGACAGCCAACAGAGTGCTAGCGTGAGTCTCAGGCATCTCCAAATTGGTGGGATTGGAAGCCAGCCCTCTGGGTATGGAAGCTTGTGTACCCCACTAGGGTTAATGTTAGTGCCTAGGGGCATAGCAAACCCAATAGCTTGGCGATAAGGCAGGTCCCGTCAGGGCTGAGTTGAAGGTATGCATCCAGCACGTGGCAGAATCCGATTTTTAGACAGGTGGCTGCTGCTGATGGGAGTGGCTTTAGAGGGGCATGCAGGTTTTTCCCCCTCTGAGGGTTCAGTGCAGCTCCAAATGCATGGTTTCCTACCTCTTGGCCGGTAGAGCCTTGTGGTGCAGCTCAGGTGTCCTTAATCCGGGGGGCTTGGTGGCCTGGTCCCTCAGAATGGACACTTGAATACCCAAAACAGGGTTAGCGCCCGGGGCATGGCACGACCGATCTGCTGGCATTGAGGTGAGCTCTCCTCAGGGCTGAGCTGAGAGCATGCATCTGGCAACATGGTGGAATCCTGTTTTATGGCCAGGTGGGCTGCCGATGGTGGGGGGTGGCTTTAGGGGCACATACAGGTTTCTCCACCTCTGAAGGTTTGGTGCAATTCCAAATGGCATGATTTTCTACCACGTAGCTGGCAGAGTCCTTGAGTGTTGTTCAGGAGTCCTTAATATGGGGGGCTTGGGAGCCAAGACCCTTGGTAGGGAAGCCAGGAAACCCAAACTAGATTAGGGTTAGGGTCTAGGAGCATGGCAGGCCCAATCTGCTGGGCAGAGGCAGGCTCTCCAGTGGGCTGAATGGAGGGCGGGCATCAGGAGGCTCATCGAAGTCTGGGTTTGTGTTCAGGGGTGGCACAGGGGGGCAAGCCTTGGGGGGGGTGGCCTTGGGGGGGCAAGCAGGTTTCTCCCACTCTGAGAGTTATCTGCAGCTCTGAATGGCATGGTTACCTCCTGGGTGGCAGGCAGACTCATGGTATGTGTTTCAGGGTTCCCGAATTTGAGTGCTTGAGGGACAGGACCCTGGGGAAGGAAAACTGAAAACTGAAAACCAAGGGTTAGGGCCAGGGCCTAGAGGCATGTCAGGCTTGATCGGCCAGTGCCAGGGCAGGCACCTCAGGGGACTAAGTAGCAGGATATGCTGGTCTCGCCTGCACCTGACTTGAAGAGGGCTTTCTTGCAGGGTTTGGGCCACAACCACTCAGTTCCCTGGGCCAGGCCCAGGTGGAGGCCCTGCAGACATGCGCCTCAGGAAGCGACTTTGCCAGGGATTTTTCTAACCAATTCTCATGGGCCTTCTGCCCAAATAAATATCAACTTGGGGCATTTGGGGCCTTTACAGGCCTGATATCAATTTGGGCAGAAGGCAAGTGAGAATTGGCTGGTGTTGGGTGGCATTTTGGGCAGCGCTGGTGCCTGCAGTCTAGAGCACTTTATTGCTCAGTGTGTGTTGTGGCCATCCAGGAACACGGTCCAGGCCCACGCAGCTCCTCCGAGGGCTGACACACAGGGGAGTGTTCCAGGGACAGAGTAGAGGGAGGGGTGTGGCTAGGCATCAGCCTCCGTTTGTGGCCTGGTGGTTGCTGAAGGTGGGGGATGGCCTCAGGGGTGGCATGCAGGTTTCTCCCACTCTGAGTGTTTCGCACAGCTCCAAGGGGCACAGTTTCCTCCTGGGTGGCAGGTGGTCATGGGGTGTGGCTGTGGGGTCCCAAATCTGGAGGACTGGAGGGAAAATCCCCTGAGGACGGACGCCTGATTCCCAACCAAGGGTTTGGCCAGGGCCCAGGACATGGCAGGCCTGATCGTCCAGTCCCAGGGGCGTCACCCAAGGGGGCTGAATAGTGGGTGGTGTAGGTGTCCCATGCGCCTGGCCCATAGAGGGCTTTCTCACAGGGTTCAGGCCATGACCACTCGTCGCCCTGGGGCCAGGCCCAGGCAGTGGCCCTGTACACAATCGCTGCAGAAGGCGAGTTCACTGAGGGTTCACCAGCCAGTTCTCATGACCTTTCTGCCCAAATCATTGGGCAGAAATCTCGTGAGAACTGTGCGGTGTTGGGCCATGATTCGGGCCGCACTGGCACCCATGGTCTAGAGTGCTTTCTCGCTAGGTGCCTGTGGCGGCCATCCAGGAACACGGGCTGGGCCAACGCAGCTCACCTGAGGGCGGACACTCAGGGGAGCTTTCCTGGGGCAGATTTGAGGGAGGGGTTCCAGCTGGGCATCATCCTCCGTGTTTGTGGCCTGGTGGGGCGCCAAAGGTGGGGGGTGGCCTCAAGTGGGGCCTTCATGTTAATCCCTCTTTGAGGGTTTTACACAGCTCTGAACTGCACAGTTTCCTACTGGGTGGCTGACAGAATCCTGGAGTGTCTTCCAGGGGTCCTTAACTTGGGTGGTGTGGGAGCCAGGCCCCTCAGAATGGAAGCCTGAAAACGGAAACTAGCGTTAGGCTTAGTGTCAAGGGGCATGACAGGCCCTATCTGCCGGTACAGAGGAGGAC
>NW_026740222.1:0-11520 GCF_022355385.1 Mustela nigripes | reverse complement strand
TTCTATCCCCTGCATTTGTGCTTTAACAATACCTAATTCTTTTCACTACATCTGTATCTTTGAGGTCAATACTCAGTAGTGCAATCGCTGGGTCATAGGCTAGCTCTATTTTACTGGAAAGAAGGGCCATATGCACCCCAGTGTTCATAGCAGCAATGTCCACAATAGCCATTCTGTTGGAAGAGCCAAGATCCCCTTCAACAGACAAATGGATAAGAAGATGTGATCTATGGATACAATGGAATATCACTCAGCCATCAGAAAGGATGAATACCCAACTTTTGCATCAACATGGATGTGACTGGAGGAGATGTTATGTTAAGTGAAATAAGTCAAGCAGAGAAAGTCAATCATCATATGGTTTCACTTATTTGTGGACCCTAAGGAATAGCATGGAGGACATTAGGAGAAGGAAAGGAAAAATGAAGCGGGGGGATTGGAGGGGGAAATGAAACATGAAAAACTATGGACTCCAAGAAACAAACTGAGGGTTGTAAAGATGAGAAGGATGTGGGGATGGGTGAGCCTGGTGATGGGTATTAAGGAGGGCACATATTGCATGGGGCACTGGGTGTTTTACACAAACAATGAATCATGGAACACTACTTCAAAAACTAATGATGTATTGTATGGTAACTAACATAACATAATTTAAAAAAAAAGGAGGGGGACAATACCTAACACTCAATCTTTGCTAGTTTCTTGTTTACCTCCTTTTAAGAGTAAGCTCATTAGTGGATTTTTGTTTGTTTGTTTGTCTCAACTAAAAGAAGAAAAATGATACACATTATTTTGAAAACTTTTTGAACAGTGTGCAAACGTTAGTGAAGTCCACAATGTCTCATCTTTTCTTCCACCTAACATGGCTAAGTTGAAAAACACTTTATCTGGGAAAAGATCATTCTCCTGCCTCCTTGTGTAAGATTTTGGCTTTAGCTTAGATTATCCTTTCTTTCCTTTTCTGAAAATAAGTTGAAAATATTAATAGCCTCAGTTTCTTCTTCCAAAATATGACTGCTTCTTTACCAAGTGCAAAAGCAACCCATTTTGACCATAGTAAACAGCTTGGACCTACTTTTTTTGGCTCACTGATTTAGTGAGACAAGTGGAGTGAAGATGATACACCATTTCGAAATGTATTAATAATTGGTAGACCATACTTCTAAATTGAAATTTTGTTGCCATTAAACTATGACCAGACTCGCTATAATAACAGAGGTAAATACTTTATATTTACTATATTTGAAATTACCATATAATACCAAAATAAAATTATGATTATGTGAAGAGTCTGTAATATTAAGAAGATGACTTTGAAATTATTGCTTATCTAAAGGAAATTTGCCATTTTATAATCTTGTATAAGATTCTGTTGTCATTTCCTATTTAAAATCTATTAGAAGGCACTCTTATTTTCCTTTAAGTGGGAAGTCAAATGTGGAACAAATTCATCTCAAAGGAACTGATTCTATATTCCACTGAAGACCACGTGGCTTCCAGGTAGCAATTTGTCTCTTGCATATTGTTCATCTCCTACAACAAATGGGGTTATGCTCTTTAGTAAACTAATTCAACTCAATTAGAGGCATTGTCTTCAAGGGATAACATCATAGAGACTAGAATCAGAATCATACTTTTGGGAAAATTGGGCCCAGGTTTTTTGGGTTTTTTTTTGTCTTGTTTTAAGATTTTATTTATATATTTGACAGTCAGAGACCACAAGTAGGCAGAGAGGCAGAGAGGGGGGGGGAGAAGTAGGCTCCCTGCTGAACAGAGAGCCTGATGCAGAGCTCGATCCCAGGACCCTGAGATCATGGCCTGAGCCGAAGGCAGAGGCTTAACTCACTGAGCTACCCAGGCGCCCCTTGGCCCAGGTTTTGATGGCTTCTTTCCTCAATCTTATAAAACCTATTTGAACTCTACTGGATGCCAGAACTGCTTACAAATATTTGGTATCTTGTAATTTTAACCTTCCAGTATTCAATGCACCTGATCCATGTAATATCCTATAGTATTTTTGTCAAATGAAGACTCTCAAAGTGTGTTTCTTGGGAGACACTTTTCAATTGGTTGCTTACATTTCTGCATTTATTATTTGTTCTAGACCATCCTTTGAAGATGGTTGTATTGAATAGACTTGGAAGACAGAAATAGTATCTTTTTTTTTAACTTTACCTGTTGTGTTTGCAAATATTATCTGCCTCTGTTTTGATTCTTCTTGTGGGAACTGAGGCTCAGAACTGATATATAACTCCCACCCCTACACACACACACACACACACACACAAACACAAATACTGTTAATATTCTGGTTACCTCTATTGCTGTGAATAATAAACTATATTATTTCTGAACCATGAGTCTGCGTCTTCTATCAACACCCAAGAAACCACGGCAGACTCATTCAGCAGCTTTCAAATAAGGGAAAATAATCTCAGATGCTTTATATTTTTTGATAGTGTTACCTACTTCTGAACATATGACTGAACACATATAAAGCTGGAGCCATGACCATTTAGAGCTTCTTCTGTGGAAGAACTATGCATTCACTAGTAAACAAAAGTAGTTTCATCTTTTTTTTTTTTCCTCCTGGACACCATTTCCTCTCTCACACTGTTGCTCAAATTGGATGGAGTCTAAGGTCCTTTGAGGAAATTTTTGTTTAATGACTCAAAATAAAATAGGAAGAGTCTAAAGTGCTAAAAATAATTCTAGATAAAAGGTATAAGATCATGCCAGAAAGGATAGTAATTTTACCTAACAACTGCCTGTTCACCCCTTATTTGTTCATTAACTAATCTCCAAATTCCTGACTAAATCCCTTTTGTAAGCCAGAATGTGAGCTAAAAACTGGGATTTTAAAAAAGTTTTCATTTGAAATCCAGTTAGTTAACATATATGGTTGTATTAGTTTCATGTGTACAATATAACATATAGCACTCGGTGCTCATCATGACAAGTGCTCTAATTAACCCCCATCACTTATTTAATCCATCACTCCTTTCAGATCCCCTCAAGTAACCATCAGTTTGCTCTCCATAATGAAATGTCTGTTTCTTGCTTTGTTTCTCTTTCTATGTCTTATTATTTTCCCCTTTGCTTGTTTGTTTTGTTTCTTTTATTCCATATATGAGTAAAGGTATTTGTCTTTCTCTGAATGACTTATTTCACTTTTAGCATTATACTGTCTAGTTCCATCCATGTTATTGCAAATGGCAAGATTTCAGTCTTTTTTATGGCAGAATAATATTCCATTGTATATACATACCACTTATTCTTTATTTATTCATCAATTGATGGATAATTGGGCTCTTTACATATCTTAGCTTTAGAAATAATGCTGCTATAAATATAGGGGTGCTAGCATCCCTTTGAATAAGTTTTCTTATATTCATTGGGTAAATACACACCAACAGGATTGTTGGATCACAAAGGACTTCTCTTTTTAAATTTTATGGAAATTCCATACTGTTTTCAAATATGGCTGTATCAGTTTGCATCACCACCAACAGTTCACAATTGTTACTTTTTCTTTTTTTTTACGATTTTATTCATTTGACAGAGAGCGATCACAAGTAGAGAGAGAGAGGAGGGAGCAGGCTCCATGCCTGGCAGAGAGCCCGATGTGGGACTTGATCCCAGGACCCTGAGATCATGACCTGAGCTGAAGGCAGAGGCTTAACCCTCTGAGCCACCCAGGCAGCCCCCACAAGTGTTACTTTTTCACATCCTCTCCAACACCTTTTGTTTCTTGTAGTGTTGATTTCAGCCATTCTGACAGGTGTGAGGTGGTATGTCTTTCTAGTATTGCTTTGCAATTTCCTGATGATACATGATGGTGGACATCTTTTCATGTATCTACTGAACATTTGAATGTGTTCTTTGGGGAAACACTTGTTCATGTCTTCTATCCATGTTTTTATTGGATTATTTGTTTTTGGATGTTGACTAAAAACTGGATAATAAGTAACACACAAGACAGGTTTCCTTGAGCTTAAATTTTATTTGCATGAGTATCATTAACAGGAAAAAATATGCATATGTGTATGTACAAGTGTGTTTATGTATACATCTATCTATCTATCCTCTATCCCCTGTCTTCTAATTGTGGTAAATCCTGTAAGGTGGGGAATGGGATAGTCTGAAGAAATATGCTGCTGGATATGTTGGGTAAGCAAATTTAATTGCACTCAGATGCATTGGATATAAGTGAATCACTCAAATGAGTTATTTAATATTATATAGAAACAAATTAAAATTTTATGTACTTGAAAATAATAGGTAGTTAAAATAATTTTTGTTGTTGAACCAACCTTGCAGCCCTGGAATAAATCCCACTTGGTCGTGGTGAATAATCCTTTTAATGTACTGTTGAATCCTATTGGCTAGTATTTTGTTGAGTATTTTCGCATCTGTGTTCATCAAGGATATCGGTCTATAGCTCTCTTTTTTGGTGGGATCCTTGTCTGGTTTTGGGATCAAGGTGATGCTGGCCTCATAAAATGAGTTTGGAAGTTTTCCTTCCATTTCTATTTTTTGGAACAGTTTCAGGAGAATAGGAATTAGTTCTTCTTTAAATGTTTGGTAGAATTCCCCCGGGAAGCCGTCTGGCCCTGGGCTTTTGTTTGTTTGGAGATTTTTAATGACTGTTTCAATCTCCTTACTGGTTATGGGTCTGTTCAGGCTTTCTATTTCTTCCTGGCTCAGTTGTGGTAGTTTATATGTTTCTAGGAATGCATCCATTTCTTCCAGATTGTCAAATTTATTGCCGTAGAGTTGCTCATAGTATGTTCTTATAATAGTTTGTATTTCTTTGGTGTTAGTTGTGATCTCTCCTCTTTCATTCATGATTTTATTTATTTGGGTCCTTTCTCTTTTCTTTTTGATAAGTCGGGCCAGGGGTTTATCAATTTTATTAATTCTTTCAAAGAACCAGCTCCTAGTTTCGTTGGACTGATTTGCCCATCCGCAAATCAGTCAATGTGATACAACACATCAATAAAAGAAAGAACAAGAACCATATGATACTCTCAATAGATGCTGAAAAAGCATTTGACAAAGTACAACATCCCTTCCTGATCAAAACTCTTCAAAGTGTAGGGATAGAGGGCACATACCTCAATATCATCAAAGCCATCTATGAAAAACCCACCGCAAATATCATTCTCAATGGAGAAAAACTGAAAGCTTTTCCGCTAAGGTCAGGAACACGGCAGGGATGTCCATTATCACCACTGCTATTCAACATCGTACTAGAGGTCCTAGCCTCAGCAATCAGACAACAAAAGGAAATTAAAGGCATCCAAATCGGCAAAGAAGAAGTCAAATTATCACTCTTCGCAGATGATATGATACTATATGTGGAAAACCCAAAAGACTCCACTCCAAAACTGCTAGAACTTATACAGGAATTCAGTAAAGTGTCAGGATATAAAATCAATGCACAGAAATCAGTTGCATTTCTCTACACCAGCAGCAAGACAGAAGAAAGAGATATTAAGGAGTCAATCCCATTTACAATTGCATCCAAAACCATAAGATACCTAGGAATAAACCTAACCAAAGAGACACAGAATCTATACTCAGAAAACTATAAAGTACTCATGAAAGAAATTGAGGAAGACACAAAGAAATGGAAAAATGTTCCATGCTCCTGGATTGGAAGAATAAATATTGTGAAAATGTCTATGCTACCTAAAGCAATCTACACATTTAATGCAATTCCTATCAAAGTACCATCCATCTTTTTCAAAGAAATGGAACAAATAATGCTAAAATTTATATGGAACCAGAAAAGACCTCGAATAGCCAAAGGGATATTGAAAAAGAAAGCCAACGTTGGTGGCATCACAATTCCGGACTTCAGGCTCTATTACAAAGCTGTCATCATCAAGACAGCATGGTACTGGCACAAAAACAGACACATAGATCAATGGAACAGAATAGAGAGCCCAGAAATAGACCCTCAAATCTATGGTCAACTAATCTTCGACAAAGCAGGAAAGAATGTCCAATGGAAAAAAGACAGCCTTTTCAATAAATGGTGCTGGGAAAATTGGACAGCCACATGCAGAAAAATGAAATTGGACCATTCCCTTACACCACACACAAAAATAGACTCAAAATGGATGAAGGACCTCAATGTACGAAAGGAATCCATCAAAATCCTTGAGGAGAACACGGGCAGCAACCTCTTCGACCTCTGCCGCAGCAACATCTTCCTAGGAACAACGCCAAAGGCAAGGGAAGCAAGGGAAAAAATGAACTACTGGGATTTCATCAAGATCAAAAGCTTTTGCACAGCAAAGGAAACAGTTAACAAAATCAAAAGACAACTGACAGAATGGGAGAAGATATTTGCAAACGACATATCAGATAAAGGACTAGTGTCCAGAATCTATAAAGAACTTAGCAAACTCAACACCCAAAGAACAAATAATCCAATCAAGAAATGGGCAGAAGACATGAACAGACATTTCTGCAAAGAAGACATCCAGATGGCCAACAGACACATGAAAAAGTGCTCCATATCACTCGGCATCAGGGAAATACAAATCAAAACCACAATGAGATATCACCTCACACCAGTCAGAATGGCTAAAATCAACAAGTCAGGAAATGACAGATGCTGGCGAGGATGCGGAGAAAGGGGAACCCTCCTACACTGTTGGTGGGAATGCAAGCTGGTGCAGCCACTCTGGAAAACAGCATGGAGGTTCCTCAAAATGTTGAAAATAGAACTGCCCTATGACCCAGCAATTGCACTATTGGGTATTTACCCTAAAGATACAAATGTAGTGATCCAAAGGGGCACATGCACCCGAATGTTTATAGCAGCAATGTCCACAATAGCCAAACTATGGAAAGAACCTAGATGTCCATCAACAGATGAATGGATCAAGAAGATGTGGTATATATACACAATGGAATACTATGCAGCCATCAAAAGAAATGAAATCTTGCCATTTGCAACAACGTGGATGGAACTAGAGCGTATCATGCTTAGCGAAATAAGTCAAGCAGAGAAAGACAACTATCATATGATCTCCCTGATATGAGGAAGTGGTGATACAACATGGAGGCTTAAGTGGGTAGAAGAAGAATAAATGAAACAAGATGGGATTGGGAGGGAGACAAACCATAAGTGACTCTTAATCTCACAAAACAAACTGAGGGTTGCCGGGGGCAGGGGGTTTGGGAGAAGGGGGTGGGATTATGGACATTGGGGAGGGTATGTGATTTGGTGAGTGCTGTGAAGTGTGTAAACCTGGTGATTCACAGACCTGTACCCCTGGGGATAAAAATATATGTTTATCAAAAATAAAAAATTTAAAAAAAATAATAATAATTTTTGTTGTTTGTTGTTTTGGTGTCTTTTTTTGTTTATATATACTATGGTGTGAATGTTTATGTCTCCCAAAATCATATTATGAAACCTAACTCTGGAAGTGATAGTATTAAAACATAGGGGCCTTTGGGAGGTGATTAGGTCATAAGTGGGATTATAGTCTTTTTAAAGGAGACCCCAGAGAGTTCTCTTGATTCATTCATCATGTACATTTACAGTGAGAAGATAGCCATCTATGAGGAAGTGGGCTCTCCCTGGATCTGCCCATTCCTTAATCTTGAACTTCTCAGTTCTAGAACTGTGAGAAATAAATTCCTGTTCTTTATAAGCTATTCAGTCTATATCATGTCCGTTATAGCAGCCTGCATGCAGAAGGACACTATGACCTAAAACGAGAGCAATAAATATAAAGTTTCAGTAAAGTCAGTTGGTACAATGTTTTTTTTTACTTAGAGAAGACATGCTGCTTTATGTTAAACCTTGATATTGTATATGTTTCTTGAAGGGCCACTTCTTACTCCTTTGTGTGTTTTCCACAAAGTCCAGGATGATGCCTTACATAAAGGTAATATTTTATAAATACTGTTGGAAATATATACTTCTCTAAAATCTTATTTTGCCTACAGATTACTTGGATCCACTTTGCCTTGTGTAGAATATTTGAAATATATTAAGAACAGAATGTCTCTCTAAATAACATTTAGAATCATCATTACTTTATGACTCCTGACTCATTTGTTTATGCAGTGATACTTACTGCAAGAACACTGAAGTTTGTAATATAATTTTTTAATTAATCACCAAGCTAGTTTATTATAACTTATGAAAAAATAATTTCTCATGTTGTTTTAATTCTGCTCTTATGTTATGGTCATGACATTTTCATTAAAATAAAGTAGAAAATAGAAGTAAATAATAAATGAAAAATAAAAAATAATAAAAGATAAAAGCAAAACTCTTGTGAAATGTTAAACTTTTCTTACTTATTTGTTTTGCTTTTCCTCTACCATGTTGGCAAAGCTGTATTTTGCAGATAGATACAATTTTCTAGTTGCTAGGTTTGTTACTTTTGCTAAAATTTTCAAAATATAAGAAGTTGAATAGTCATGGATTGTTTATTAAACTCCTTATCTACACATATAAAAATAAAACAATGATGGTGACCTGGGTATTTCTAAAATTGTATTCTGTTTTTCCATATTATGTTTTACAATGTAATTAATAAAGATTCTGCATATATTAACACCCATCCCCTTCTATCTCTACTGTATGTCCATTACAGAGCATGTATGATTTCTATTCATTGCTATGTTGTGGTGAAGAGATTGTCTGAAGTAGGCCTATATTTATGCAGGTATAACTTAAGCTACGGTGCTCTTGTTTATTTGCTTGTTCCTGATCAGTATGTCTGAAAGATGGTAACTATTGCATCAGGTATGACGATTAAAAAATATTATTGGTGCCTGGTACACTGTGATGAAATAGGTAAGTCGATTTACAATTTGTTAATTAAATTAGAAAAAAAATACTTTGGATTTGTCCTTTATTGAGTTTTTTTTTTTTTTTAACAAATACCTTGGGATGTTTTTTGTGTAATATATATCACATGCCTCAACCTTTAAATTTGAATGTAGAAAAGAGTTATCAGAATGAGCCTAGAAAATATTGTTATGAAATATATGTGTTCTGTTATATTATGTTAACTTAGGAAATAATGGTAGTTATTTTTATTAGCATTTCCTACTTTCCACATGCCCTTACAGATGAGATATCATGGTTTTCCTATTCTTTTTATCGTGGTTGTTATATTCTTCATGATCAATAACAATCAATGAAAATTCGTAACACTAATTTTCTTTGGGAAAGTGATATTTTAGCAAGAATCCATGACCAAAAATTTTAGCTGTTGTTCTTCCAGGAGATGAGACTATCAATGTTCCCAAAATTTCAAGAAATAGAACTTATTAATTGTGTTGGTTCATGTTTATTGTCTCTGAACTTAGAGGTGCATAATTCACTTTAAAATTTATTTTGGGGGCGCCTGGGTGGCTCAGTGGGTTAAAGCCTCTGCCTTTGGCTCAGGTCATGATCCCAAGGTCCTGGGATCGAGCCCCGCATCAGGCTCTCTGCCTAGCAGGGAGCCTGCTTCCTCTTCCCTCTCTCTCTGCCTGCCTCTCTGCCTACTTGTGATCTCTATAAGTCAAATAAAATCAATAAAATCTTTAAAAAAATGGAGTGGACCTTAGGAGGGTGCTTATATGAAATTGACGGACATTATAAAAAAAATAAAAAATAAAATTTATTTTGAATTGAAAACAAGATCTTACTGAAGTTTAGGCATCCCACTTTATATCAGGCCTCCAGTATATTCTAATTTATTTATAGAAAATATCATAAACATGAATGTCACTTTTCCTATTGCATTTATACTGAAACTGTAATGACTCAAAGATGTCAGATCTGAAAAGCATTACCTTTCTATAATTTCTGTTTCCTAGGAGGAATGGATATACCATTTTAGCACAATTATCCAACAGTATTCAAAGCCACCATGAATTTTAAAACATAGTTATTACACCCTAAAAATCAAGTATGAAAATATATAAGCAACCAAATCTCTATCTGTAAATGAAATACTCCCACACAGACGGGTTTTAAAACTTTCTAACTTAAGGAATTTGACAGCACAGACTCAGGGTAGTAGTTTCAGTGCCTACAGTATACTTTCAGGGAGAGAGTAATGTAGGCTCTGAGTCACTTTATGCCTAGAGATGACCTAATAGTGGTTCTGCCATTGTTTGTTTGCTTTTGAAAATATGTTCCTGGGCGTCATTCAGAAAATGCAGAGTTTGGCAATCTATATAAATTAAGGATGATCTTTTTGAATGTTTGTCTTTCTCTACATCAAATTAACATAATTGGACAGAAATTCCACTAAATTAAGCATCATTAGGAAACGTGTAAATTGGAGCTGCTCAAATTAGTTGCTCTTTGAACTATGTGCTCTTGGTTCAGGATTAGATAAGGAGTTTGAAGGAAAATCTAAATCATTGCTTCCTTTTTTGAGAGAGTCTTAGCATATTTTCTTAAAATTAGCTGAAATAAACAATGTGTTTAGTCGCAAAGTGATTTGCATTTTTGCACAAACTCCCTATGTCCTTGAGAATTATAACAAATATTTCATGAAACATCATTGATCTTTACTTTGTGACACTGCTGTAAAGTACATTCAGAGTTGCCAGTTAAAAGTGTTAGTGTTGAGATGAAATGTCATGCATTTTTCTTCACTTCCATGCAAATGAACACAGTAATTTATTAAGACACAATGAAGAAAAAAAATTGACAATGAGTTCCAGATTTTAAAAATCAATTCAATTCAGTTGAATCAAATCAATTCAATTCAATCCAAATTGTGAGTTTGATTGGTTACCGAACACTTTAAAATGCACCCCCGGTAATTTTACAGAGATTATTTTTTTCTTACCAATTCTTGATTTTTCTGTCTTGCAATGCAGAGAAAGCTAACTAATTTAAAATAAACTTCCATTAATTTGATTGCTATAAACTTAAAATTGATTAATTTCCATATACAGAGTTGAAAATGTTCACAAATTACATTAAATATATATTCTGTGTATACCTTGGAAAAATTATACTGAAAATTGAAATTAAAATGATGTTGTATATAGCTGCAAGAAGCCACCTGTCCCATTTCATCTTACTATATAAGTTGTGTCAGATAATTTATAAAATCCCTACTGCATAACACGTCTATTTTTTGTTGGAATGGGTAGTAATGTTTCTTCTTATTTCTAAATAAGAGTTGGTCTATGAGTGCATCTGCAACTGTATTTTTCCTAAGTGGCTTCATGGTCTTGAACTGAGAAAGCTCAGAACATTAAACATCAAAATAATATATTTGGACATAATTAGACATCAAGGAAATGCAATTAAAATGACACTGAGATATCACTACACACTTACCAGAATGGCTAAAATAAAATATAATGACAAGACCAAAAGAAAAAAATATACCATTTGATGATACACAATGGCAAGTTGTACCATCACTTAACCATCTCAGACTAGTGTAGTGTTAAATTTGTTTTTCTAAGCAATGTTTTGGGTCACTTACCACTTTTCAAGGATATAAAGTGCTACCATTTTACTTA
>NW_026740221.1:0-11547 GCF_022355385.1 Mustela nigripes | reverse complement strand
AAAAAAAAAAAAAAAAAAAAAAAAAAAAAAAAAAAAAAAAAGTCAATCTCTAAAACATTTTAATTAACTACCAAAACTATTACAAGACAGGAGCAAAACCAATGCTGATACAATTCTTAATCAAATCAAGTCCAATCTTATTACTCACAGACACAATCCAAAGAGATTTGTTGGTGTTAAAATCAGCCTCATGCCACATAGTCCTGACTGACTGACCCCATGAAACTGCAAGTTCTCCTTTTGTGTGGGTTTTGTTTTTGTTTTTTTGTTTTTCTGAAGATTTATTTGATTGTTTGAAAGAGAGCACAAGAGTTGGGGAGAGAGGCAGAAGGAAAGAGAAACTCCTCAGCAGACGCCCCATTGAGGACAGAGCCTGATTAGGGACTTGATCTCCCAACCCAAGCTGAAATCAAGAGTGGGCTGCTTAACCGACTGAGCAACCCCGCAAGTCGTGTTGTGACTTCGCAACCATGTCCTGTGCGCTCAGTGGCCACAGAGATGCCAGAACCTATGGGGAAAACTCAGGGGCTGAATCAGGAAGACTTAATTTTTCTTCAGATGACTTTCAAGCATGTCAAATGTTAGTGTTTGCATCGTTTTAGAAGTTTGCTTGGTTTAGTGTCCTCAGATTGGATCTGCAGCCTCCCAGTTGTGAAAACAGAAAGCAGGATTCCACATAGGTCTAACACTCCCTGCAGGTTACATCCCACACCCCTCCAGCACCCCCACCCCCCAGTACAGACCCGGGAGCTGCTCATTTAGTATGAAAGACACTGGTTGGAGAGAGCAAAAGCCCCTGCTTCTGCCGTTAGCTGGCTGGAGACCTTGAATGAGACACAGTGTTTCTAGGTTTCCGTTGAAAGACTTGGATACACTTTCTCCGTTTCCTGCCTGTTCTAATACTCAATTTACATAAGAAGATAGCTAAAATTTGGGAAATCCAAGGCAGGAATTGGGAATGAATAACACCACATGTTTTGCAACTAATGGTGCTGGGCTGGGTCGGGGGTGGGTGAGGGGTGAGGCATTTTATGAAGATGCTTGTATGACTGGTCATAGCATCCATCCTTGGGTGGAATTATTTTCTGGATGGAGAGTCTGTGTTCTTCTGAGAATTTTCCAATCCATCTGACCCTTGAGGCACAGAAGCTGGGGACCAGCTTGGCAGGAGCAAGGTTTTAGTCCATTCATACTTCTTTTTTCTGCCCAGCTAAGAACTCACCTGACAAAGTTGCCTGGGCGGCCTCTGTCATATTTAAAGCCATGATTAATCTGCCTCGAGTTGAGAACTTTCTGGTTGTGACATCTCCCTGGCTGGCTGGAACAGAGCATGTTCTCCTGGCAACTGCTTCTGGAAGGAGCTGAAATCCATCTGAATCTTCCAGGGCTTGAAGACAGCAGACCCCCTTGTCCCAGAGACTTCAGGGATCAGGTGGGTAATGACTACTGATCTATTTGCAAAGCCTGAGTCCTAGTATTTCAATGAGACTTGGGAAATATTTGGAGACACAGAAACATCATATGTTGGTGAATAATGTTGTATTTGTTTCTACCTCATGAAGCAAGTGATAATGCAGGTATAATGGGACCACCAAGAAGACAGGATGCTGTTGGAAACTGTTTGCATTGTTATGGCTCTGGAAGCCTAGATAAAGAAGTGAATTTGGACACACTTGGGGATGCCCTTGTGTGCCAAGGGAACTTGGAGCAAGTCCAGCAGGGACGCTCGCATGGCTTGACTCTGAAAGGCTATTCAGGGTGAAAATAACATTTGTGTAGTTTTATGTGATTCACTTATGACTTGTCTTGAGAAAAAACACATTCTTGGAACCTTAAGATTATTACAAATTTTGGAGGTTAATAGCCTGTTAACATCCTGCCTGATTCATTTTTCACTGACGTATATGATTGAGTATTAATACCAGCATTGTGCTGAAGCTGTATAAAAGTGGTTACCTGAAGAAATAAAGTTGCTACTCGCCTGAGATGGGGTAGTCCTCCTGAGCCCGCTGTCTCTCTCTCTCTATTTTCCTTAAATCTCCCAGCCCTACTTTCAGGTGTTGTTCTCTGGCTGGACTGGCAGGATGCAGAGTTTTCCTGAGAGAATATCATAGCAAGTTTCAGAAAGCTGTAGCATTTGGATAGGAGATGTATCTATATTTGAGTTTCCTCAAGAGGAGGTAATGTAAGTCCACAGCTGGAAAAGGCAAGTGGCAGATTTCATGGATTTAAGAGACCATTCTCTTGGATTGTACATCTAGGGGTTTGGGAAGAATGCTTGGATACTGTTTTCAGATTTTTTGGAATTTTCAAAAAGCCTTTTATTGTCTCCTTCCAATGGCCTTGAGCATGAATATTCCTTCTTAAAAGCAGGGTCACCTGTGGGAAAATGTGGGGCCAAGTGACTAGCTGGCATTGCTGTTCTAAGTGACATTCTTACTTATGGAAATTATGAACATTCTTCCAACAATATCTGAGGACGTGTCATTCTCCCTTTCTGTTACTTTGTAATGAGTAGCCTCACTGGGCAAGGAGTGAAAAAGTGGTTCCTATGAATGCAGATATAAGAGTCAAGTGCTCCTTCAGCCCTCATAATTTCAGACCTGTGTGAACTCCCCCCCCCCCGGGGAATCAGAGATTAAATGATGGTCCTCTCAGTCCACATGTCAAAGCCAAAGGTTTATTTTCTTGCTTTTACAATATCCCTATCTTTTATTCTCTGTTTTCAGAAATAAGAAAGTTGTTACCAGACGATCATGTTTGGATAAAGACAGTTGTTCAAATATAGAATCCCCTGAGCCCACTTAACACTTCATACCAGAAATATGACACCTTGTGGAGCTAACTGGGGGATAGGAAAATGGCATCAAAGGAGTCATTTTACTCTAACACAACCAGCTTCACTGACCTATTCTATGTGTCCTTTACTGCATAAGAGAATTATCTCTTCCACAGCTCCTCCTTTGTTATCTTACTTTTTATAAATTTTGATGCAATGGTTTTCCAGAGTTCAAGGGCTTTGTCCTCAACATAGTAGAAGAGACATGGAAATGCAATGCCCTCTGGTGTTTGCTCTTTTTCCTTTTCCTCGTGAGCATTTTATTCCCCATACAGCCTGAAAGTCTTTTTTTTTTTTTAATTTAATTTTATTTTTTCAGTGTTCCAAGATCCATTGTTTATGCACCACACCCTGTGCTCCCTGTGTTACATGCCCTCCATAATACCCACCACCAGGCCCTTCAACAGATGAATGGATAAAGAAGAGATGAAAGTTTTTTTCTGTTGGAATTCCCCTGGCCTTGATGTCCAGAGCTATTAGCCTCTCAACCCCATTTGTAGATCCTGTTAAAGCTTTGGGAGTCCTTCTTCCTTTGACACGAAGTGCTAAGTCCTCACATCCCAGATTTGCAGGCCTGGATGTCCTGTTGCGTAATGATTTCCTCCCATTCATTTGTTGATAATAATGTCCTCACTCTTCCCCATTCCCTCTTTCACTCTGGGTGGAGGACTTCAGGAAACAGAGAACCAGATTGGATCCAGATTTTGATTAACCTGGTTGCTAAATAGTGATTTAGCCTTGCGAGGCACACTTCTTTAGTGAGAGATAAGAATATCAGAGCTTTGTGGAGCATGCTGAGGAATGGACGAGACAGAATTAAAATTTTTGTAAATGCCCCATTGGTTTTGGATAGAATATGTTGGATAAAAAGGGAAAGTGTGGCAAACACCAAAACATCTTCACTGACAGACAACAGTCTTCCGGCCAACACAGTCATTGGCATCACTGCCCAAAATCCTGTAATCAACAAAAAGTGAAGGGGGATAGGGAGCTGCTGATATGGTTATTACAAAACAGAAATACTAAAACGTGTCAGCTTTTCCCCCTCAGAAGACTTCCAGTGAAGCAGGAGAGTGAGGCTTTTGTCTCACTGGATCGGAGAATGAAATCTCATGGACAAAATAGAGTTTTATTAGGCAAGGATATAGAAAAAGCTCTCAGGAGTGAGAGGGGTCCCTCACTGGGTTGCCAATGTGGGCCTCCATCCACAATCTTTTATTTGGAGCTTGTGCCCTTATTATTGTTGTGATGTCTCATTTTGAGTGAGAGCTGGTGATAGCATGTTTAAGGGCTTACTTCTTTGGGGTCTGGTCACAGTGTGACTGCCACAAAAAGACCCCACCTCGGAGGCCCAGGGCGGCGTGGTCTGGTTTGTTCCTTTATCTCTGTTTTTGTTATACCTCATCATTTCTGGGATTTCTGTGAGCCTGACCCTGTGATACCCTACTTACCTCTCCCTACCTAGCCCCGCCTGTCCCTTACTCCATGAGACCCTTTAGATGTATGGTGGGTCATATACTTGAGAGGTGATTGCCAACATGTATTCTGGGGGTAGAGATAAAGGAAGTTTCCAAAGGAACTTTTGTATGTTAAGATAGACTTGCAGGATCCTGGGGGTCAAGGCTAAGACTGCCTGTTGTCCAGGCAGGTGAGTCCCTTAGAGGAATGTCTCTCTGCCTGTTTCAAGGACTTGACAATGGGCTGTAACTGGTAAGAAAATTTAGTAATTTTTCTTCTGTGTTTGTCTCCCACATCACTACGGCATTTACGCAGAGGTCATTGGGTTTAAATTTATACCTAATTATTTCTAAATGTCTTAAGTATATTTATATTATAAGAGTAATTCAACGTAATAAAGTCATCAAGGAAAAATATATAAACAATAAGTAGCAAAAGAGGGGAAGTGTTTATTCCTAGAATCCAAACATAATCATCATTTTGGAATAATCTTTCCAGTCTTTTTGAAGATCATACTTTTTGGTTTATTTTTTTGAGATCTTTTGAAAGTATGTATTTAAAAATATATCTGTAATATGCTTAAAAATTGTTTTTGCCTCTGTTGTCCCAAATTGTGCAAGACTCCATGAATATGTACAAACTTTTAGGTTGACATAAAATTGTTTTTATCATAATTTTAATTATTTTTTAAAGTTTTTTTTATTTATTCATTTGACAGAGAGACAGAGATCATAAGTAGATAGAGAAGCTTGCAGGGAGAGAGAGGGAAGCAGGCTCCCTGCTGAGCAGAGAACCCAATGAGAGGCTCGATCCCAGGACCTCGAGATCATGACCTGAGCCGAAAGCAGAGGCTTAACCCACTGAGCCACCCAGGTGCCCCTATTATAATTTTAAATGATTGCAAGGGATGCACCTTAAGGTATATTGTAAACAGTTTAAATTGAAATTATTACACAATTTTAAAAATATATCCAATAGAATGTGATTTGAAACTTAATATCATCCTTTGGAAAAAAAAAACAAACTCTTGTTTAGTGGATTAAAAAATTATATCTTTTGTTTGTTCCTTGAATTCATATTCCCATTCCACTTTTTTTCTTCATGTGCTTTATATATTTCTATAAATGTATATCCAAATGTATTTGTATGCTTAAAAAGTCTTTTATTGATCAATTGGTGCTTCTCTGCAGCTGAAACAGTGCATATGCATTGAAATTAGAATTGTTTTTATTTTCTGATCATAAAGTTGCATTTTCTTTTAATTTTTTAATGACTTGCCATTGTGACTTTCATTAGCATGTGTTCAAAGGATCATAAATATATTAAAGGTTTAATGAATAATTATTAAGCATTAAAACCAAATGTTATTAGGAATGCATATCTTTTTTTTAAGATTTTATTTATTTATTTGACAGACAGAGATCACAAGTAGGCAGAGAGGCAGGCAAAGAGAGAGAGAGGAGGAAGCAGGCTCCCTGCTGAGCAGAGAGCCCGATGTGGGGCTCGATCACAGGCACGCCTAGGAATGAATCTTTTAATGACATGAATGGAATTTCACTTTTTAATCCATACACCCACTGAGGATGATTATTGACTAGCAGATAAAACAAAATTCATCATCAATTGCTTTCCATTTATTCAACAGATGTAAGTGCTGAAAAACCATGTTTATGTAGTGTCATTCAGTTCCTCAAATTCTTTCTGAAGCTCTCTGTCACAAATCAGATGGTAATACATTCACAAAAATTATTTTTAATGATTGACCTCCTGACAAGTCAAGTAGATTTTTTTTCCAATTTTTTGAAAGCAAAGAATTAAAAATCAACAAATTTGCAGAGGTAACTTGCCCTTGGAAAACGATTGCTTCTTTATCAGCAATGCTTTTGCCAATACCAGTGTTAATATTGTCAAGTGTTCCTCTGCATGATTTGCGGTCCTATGATTCAGGAGATGGGATGGGTAGACCTTCCCTTGTGGGGTTCAAAAACAGAAACCAGCTTGAAGTCAGAAATTCTCAGATCATATCAGTTTTAGGAAAGAATATACAGGAGTCAAAGATCTATAATCTGATTTTTTTAAAAAAGCTATTTACATGCCTACATATTTCTTGGAAAGTCATCGCATATCCCGGGGTGAAGACCACTGATATGTACATTTCTTCCTCCTGAAAATTTTTTCCTCACTAAATGTAATATCCTAAGTGTGTCTTCATGTTATTATGTAGTTTTCATGAACATTTTCATGGTTTTTCTCTATAATATTTAATTAATCATCTAACCTATTATATTTTATTTAAGCAGCCCTTTTCAATTGAACATCTGTTTTTATTTCATTTATTTCAAATAACAAGCCTGAAAACAACTTTGTAAAAAAGATGCCTCCCCAACCCAACCTTCAAAGTGAAAGATATACTCTCTTATTATCTATTTATTGAGTGGAACCTCTGGGACATAAGATATGAATCGTATGAAGTCCTGGTAAATGTAGCAATGTTGTTTACCAACTGACTTGCACTAATTCATTCCAGAACTAGTAATCATTGAGAACACCTGCTTTGCAACATAGTTTCCAGGGGTTTTTTTGTTGTTGTTGTTTTTTAATTAATTAATTTATTTTTTATAAACATATATTTTTATCCCCAGGGGTACAGGTCTGTGAATCGCCAGGTTTACACACTTCACAGCACTCACCAAAGAACATACCCTCCCCAATGAGATGGGATTGGGAGGGAGGCAAACCATAAGAGACTCCAGTTTTTTTTTAATCAAGTTGTAATCATATACAATAAAAATGCACAAATCTTAAGTGTGCAGTTTGGTGAGTCTTGACAGTCATCCTGGTCAAGATACAGAGCACTGTCATCACTCAGAAGCTCTTGTACATTTTCTAGTCAATGCCACCACCAAACACTATTATTTTTTCTATTCCAACATATTTATTTTAGCTGTGCTTTTTTTCCCCTTAGATTTTGTTTTTAAGTCATCTTTACACCCAACGCAGGGCTCGAACTCACAGCCATGGCATCAAGAGTCATATGCTCCACCAACTGAACCAGCCAGGAGCCCCTAATTTTACCCATTCTTGGTCTTCATAGAGAAAGAATTATCAAGTAAGTGTTCTTTTGTGTTTGGCTTCTTTCACTCAGCAAACATCTGTGAGATTTATCTATGCAGTATGTGTCAATGAGTTGCACTGTATAAATGTAATCTAATTGTGTGTCCCTTCTAATATTGATGGGCATTTGGGATATATTCAGTAATTCACTATTCTGGAGAAGCTTCAAGAAACAAGTTTGTAAACAAGTTTTTTTTTTATAAACATATATTTTTATCCCCAGGGGTACAGGTCTGTGAATCACCAGGTTTACACACTTCACAGCACTCACCAAAGCACATACCCTCCCCAATGTCCATAATCCCACCCCCTTCTCCCAAACCCCCTCCCCCCAGCAACCCTCAGTTTGTTTTGTGAGATTAAGAGTCACTTATGGTTTGTCTCCCTCCCAATCCCATCTTGTTTCATTGATTCTTCTCCTACCCACTTAAGCCCCCATGTTGCATCACCCATTCCTCATATCAGGGAGATCATATGATAGTTGTCTTTCTCTGCTTGACTTATTTCGCTAAGCATGATGCGCTCTAGCTCCATCCATGTTGTCGCAAATGGCAAAATTTCATTTCTTTTGATGGCTGCATAGTATTCCATTGTGTATATATACCATATCCTCTTGATCCATTCATCTTTTGATGGACATCTAGGTTCTTTCCATAGTTTGGCTATTGTGGACATTGCTGCTATAAACATTCGGGTGCACGTGTCCCTTTGGATCACTACGTTTGTATCTTTAGGGTAAATATCCAATAGTGCAATTGCTGGGTCATAGGGAAGTTCTATTTTCAACATTTTGAGGAACCTCCATGCTGTTTTCCAGAGTGGCTGCACAAGCTTGCATTCCCACCAACAGTGTAGGAGGGTTCCTCTTTCTCCGCATCCTCGCCAGCATCCGTCATTTCCTGACTTGTTGATTTTAGCCATTCTGACTGGTGTGAGGTGATATCTCATTGTGGTTTTGATTTGTATTTCCCTGATGCCGAGTGATATGGAGCACTTTTTCATGTGTCTGTTCGCCATCTGGATGTCTTCTTTGCAGAAATGTCTGTTCTGTCCTCTGCCCATTTCTTGATTGGATTATTTGTTCTTTGGGTGTTGAGTTTGCTAAGTTCTTTATAGATTCTGGACACTAGTCCTTTATCTGATATGTCGTTTGCAAATATCTTCTCCCATTCTGTCAGTTGTCTTTTGATTTTGTTAACTGTTTCCTTTGCTGTACAAAAGCTTTTGATCTTGATGAAATCCCAATAGTTCATTTTTGCCCTTGCTTCCCTTGCCTTTGGCAATGTTCCTAGGAAGATGTTGTTGCGGCTGAGGTAGAAGAGTTTGCTGCCTGTGTTCTCCTCAGGGATTTTGATGGATTCCTTTCGCACATTGAGGTCCTTCATCCATTTTGAGTCTATTGGGAGTGAGTTTTGATGCTTATTTTGTCCATGTGCCTTGCTTCCCTGTGACTCATAATCTCCAGCACACTCTGGCCCACAAAATAGCAGGTGCCTATACACATAAGCACATACAAAAGGGCTTCAGCGCATACCTCTGGAGGATGACATCCCCTAAAATAAAAATCTTGAATCTCACAGGTACTTTAGGTTCCTACCAACCCACAACAATACTGCCCCAGGGGAGAGTACACAAAGAAAATAAATCAAAACAATACAAGTCAGTACAACATCATGCACACACCAAGGCATAGAATCTCATTGATGAAACAATGCCAGATCCCTGGCTCCAGCTTAAAGGCACATATTTTTATTTTATTTTGAAAACAATGTTTTTAGCTCAGTTTTAGGTTTATAGCAAAATGGAGAGGAAGGTACCGAGATTTCCCATTTATCACCTGTCTCCACAGGTGCGTAGGTAGCCTCCCCATCATCATGAATCCCTGACCAGAGCGGTCCATTTAGAACCAATGAACCTACTTTGACACATGGTCATCACCACAAATCCGCACTTTATTTTAGGGTTCAGTCTTGTAAACTGTTGTGAATTCTACTAGTTTCAGCAAACGTGTAATGATTTGCATCCAGGATACTACCCGGATAGTACAATACAGAGTATTTTCCTTTTGCTCAAAACCGTCTGAAGGCCCAGATTTTAAAATGGGCTCAGACTGAGGATCCAGTTCCCATCCACTGTGAATGTTGCAATCCCTTTAAGACTTCCCTCACCCCCAGCCCCTGGAGCATGGTTGCTAGATAGGCACACACACACACACACACACACACACACACACACAGACTACAAGGATGAGCCTATAGCAGGAGTTAGACAGGGATTACCCTCTCCTTTCCCTTACTCTGTCCTAATGCCCTGGAGGTTTTAGAAATCATGATGAAAGAGGAAGGAAGTGTTCCTAAAAGAGTATGTACTCCTTCAGCAGAAGGCCGGAAGAAGAAGCAGCAGAGTAAGATGGGCCCTACCCCCAAACAGAGAGAAAGCATCTTTGTCCTGTGCCTCGGTTATCTAGGAGTTGGGGAATAAGATTAAAGAAAGCACAGATATGCATGTAAAAGTAAATATGTAAACAGAGTTGTACTTCTGTTCACTGAGTCAAGTCATAGATGAAAGGAATAGAGAAATGACAGATTGACAGAGAGGTTTACATCAGCACAACTAGCAAAAGAGGTAGAGAAATACATGAGAACTTTCAGCACTGTGGATGGAAGCCCACAGCCTATTCTAGAACAGTCTGGCAGCATACAAGAAAATTGAGCAAACAGTATGACGTATGACCAAAAGATCTCACTTCTAGGAATAGATCTCAAAGAAATTCTTACACATTTGATAACAGGGAGTGTAAATGCTAATGTTTTTAACAGTGAGAATTTTGCAGAAATAAAATTGTATGTCTGATTCAGGGGAGACAGGATACTTAAAAAAGAGATATCGCAGGGACACGTGGGTGGCTCAATTGGTTAAGCACCTGCCTTTGGCTCAAGTCATGATCCCGAGGTCCTGGGATTGAGTGCCACATCGGGTTCCCAGCTCAGTGGAAAGCCTACTTCTCCCTCTCCCTTTGCCTGTCTCTCTGCCTACTTGTGCTTTCTATCTTTCTGTCAAATGAATACATAAAATCTTTAAAAAAAAAAAAACCCACACAGATATTGCAGAATTCTGTGGGACAGTAATTAAAAATGAACCAATGCACAGACAGGAACATGCTGTGTTCTCACAAGCAGGGCCGACTTGATAGTTTACTTCACATATGCAAAGCGTAGGGCCCCGTGCTCAGAATGTTCTCTCACTGTTTACTCCTCGGCTGCCTACATCTTGAAATTCTTCATCGCTTTCAGCATGGCATCCTGTGTTGTCCCTTTGCACTGGCTCTCGTCTGTTAGGCCCTCAGTCCTGCTCATAAGAATAGCATAGAGAAAAGTAAGAAACAGGATGAGATTTAATATAAATACCATATGGAAAGGTAATATACTGTATTCTTTACAATGATATGCTAAAGTGACAGGTTATGGTGGAAAGGAGGTCAGGTGTGTGGGAGCAGGGAACAGAAACAAAGGTTAAAGTTAAATAAGAACAAACAAATCCACAAAGCGCCCTTATATGGGTGAATAACTCATTCACTGTGTCTCCAAACAACAATGATTTGGATTTTCTTTGGGTAAAGGATGTCCTGCAGAAAACTCTGGGTAAAGTAGTTTAATAATGCAGTCATTGAAAACTTCAATTCAAAATTAAAATAATTTAATGCAATACTTGAAAACTTCACCTTTCCATTTCTTTTTGCCTCAGAATATTTAATTTTCTAGCATGGACTAGATTCCAGATGTTTCTATATTGCCAACACATGAACCATCTTTCCGGTGGGTTTCGTTTTTCTTTTCAAGACTGAAAATGGCGGGCTGGTAAAACATATTACCTTGTAAGTGGAGCTGCCTATGAAAAAACATAGAGATATAAAAATTTTCTAATAAAAAAGTCAATCTCGAGAAGAGGGAGTCAAGATGGCGGAGAAGTAGCAAGCTGAGACTGCTTCAGCTAGCCGGAGATCAGCTAGATAGCTTATCTAAAGATTGCAAACACCTGAAAATCCATCGGCAGATCGAAGAGAAGAAGAACAGCAATTCTGGAAACAGAAAAACAACCACTTCTCCGCCGGTCCTACCTTTCAGAAAGTGGTTGTT